>NC_092334.1:321017500-321137500 GCF_046630445.1 Rutidosis leptorrhynchoides
CATTCGCATCTTGTAACGAGAATTGTCATATGAATCATCGGAAAATAGTAACCAGTATTTTGAAATCTCGCAGCATGTCTACGCCAACAGTTATATGTGTACGTAAAACGTCTATCTCCAAGACTTACATAATTTGAATGTGAAGTTCTGAAAAATATTTTGAACTGCATACTAGTTCTTGAAATGCTGACGAAGCATCAAAAACTGTAAACGATCTTAACAGTAAAAAGTTTGATGACAAAGAATAGTAAGGTGGTAAAGCTGAGAAAAAGAGAAGGTTTGAAACTGGAAAACGGATTGAACAGACTATGAAGGAGGCTGTGGACAAATCACAAAGACTAAATCTACCTTCAAAGAATCCAAATGATTCAGTGCCTGCTAAAGTCATTAACGAATACCTTACTCTTTATTCTAAACCTTTACAGACAAATCTTCATCATCATCCATCAATATTATAAATTCTAAGATATTATCATATCTTTCATTATAAATATCCGCGATATTTCTGAAGATATTTTCACAACTAATCTTATCTGAAGTCATTTATCTCTTTGCGCTATCAGTGTTACATCATATAAGAAACTATTAGTTTCTATATTCTATAAACTTTTGAGTTTAAATTATGAATGTTTTGAAGTAGTGTTGGGAACTGAAGCATGAGTTAGTATAATATAATGACACTTGATCAACGTGATTATATTACAGTAAGTCATGCTGAGTTTCTAATGGGACATGACGATTCACAGACCATGCCGTCATCATGTTCCATGTTACACGACTCTTGTATTCTATTTAATCTCTAAAAATATCAAGATTATATTTTCTTGATGATTCGGTCTTTTCAGGGTATTCTGGTAAATTAACAAATCAAGATCGTGCCATTACCATTTCCTTCTTAGAACATTAACTATGTTCATTCTGAAATTCATATCTGCGAATACTGGACCATTACAAACGTTGCTTAATCGCAAGAAGAAGAAACGAAAGGACAAAACTCCAAAATAGAAATTGGAGTATAAATCGCAGCAAATAGAAGGGAGCATTAACTGTGGATGTCAATGATTATAGAAGACAAAAGCAGGGGCTTTGAAATATAAGGGAAGATATAAAACCCAACAACGACCCAAAAATTATAAACCGTATATATCGATGCATATAGCAATATAAAGACACGGAAGAACTAAAAACACTATAAAACCGAGAGTATAGTAGAAGTAAATAGATTCTTCCGGAGGCAGATGAAAAAGAAGAACGACAGATATGAAAGTGAGGAGTATATCAAGAATCAGTACTGGATGAAGCATATTGACAAATACTTTAAATATGAGTTGAGGGAGAAAGAATAGAAGGTGTGAGTTGTAAGGAAACGAAGGAGGTGGATTTATAGTGAAATACCCGACAGAGAAATCAAGATGGATTATCGTATTAATTCGAAGAGAATCATAATCTCCTTAATCACCGAAGCATCAAATCCAACATAGATTACAAAGATTTTCTTTAAATTCGGAGATCAATTGTGATGACGTCAAAAGATATGACGAATCACTATAATCTTATTTCCTTCATTTACGATAACTTCCCTCATACGCTTTGAGTAATCGAATTATTTTATCCATACTTCTTAGACATGATAAAACTTCATAATCGTCATAATAACATTTTCATTGTTAGCCATAACGACCTCTATCAAATTTCGGGGACGAAATTTCTTTAACGGGTAGGTACTGTGATGACCCGGAAATTTCTGACTAAATTTAAACTTTATCTTTATATTATTCTGACACGATAAGCAATGTTTGTTAAGTTAAATCTCAAGGATTTTAAACTATGTTTATACATTCATTTAAACCTCGATCAAATTCCAATGATTCACGAACCATTAAATGAACATATATGAATATGTATGTATATGTGTATATGTTATAAATTGAAAATGTCAACAAAGTATTTAAAAGTATAATGCTTTATATGAACGTATTTGTTTCAATATGATTATCGATGAAATTAAAAAAAATATATTAAATGATTGAATTATCAGAAACATTGAATTATGATTACAAGTCTCTGTTGAGAGGTCCACTATGATTTGAGAAATCTATTCCTCTTAACGATATTCGGAATAATTTGTAAAGCTATTTATAAATAAAAATAAAAAGTGTCATTTACGAAAGTTAGACAAAAGCTAGTGGAGAATTGGTTTCCATAATATTCTATTAATCTATTTTCAAACGTACAAAAACGTTTTCAGTTTAAAAAAAAAACTTTATTATTAAACTTTTATAAATATCTAGAATCACTTTTGACAACTCATTACTTAACCAGTATAATAAATATAACGATATTTATATTTTATTTCATTAAATATATATAACGATTTAAATTAATATTATATATATTTATACGCGTATTATACATACATAGTTTTTATACTTTTACTATACTTTAACTTTACCTTTACTTTACTTTAACTTTAATAATTCACTTTAATAATTCATACTTTAATAATTCACTTTAATAATTCATACTTTAATAATTCACTTTAATAATTCATACTTTAATAATTCACTTTAATAATTCATACTTTAATAATTCACTTTAATAATTCATACTTTAATAATTCACTTTAATAATTCATACTTTAATAATTCACTTTAATAATTCATACTTTAATAATTCATACTTTAATAATTCACTTTAATAATTCACTTTAATAATTCAAAAATCTATTATAAATAGAATTCAATATGTTTTATTATTTCATAGAAACTTGAAAATATATTTCTCTAAACTCTCTCAATCGATTTACATATATATATATATATATATATATATATATATATATATATATATATATATATATATATATATATATATATATATATATATATATATATATATATATATATATTTGCTCTGTATTATTTCAAGATATTATTAGTATACATAAAATATTACGACGGAGTGATGTCCGAGTGATTTTAAAATAGTTTTTTTAATGAGTCGAAGCTAAGGAAATTATGGGTTATAGCTATGGAGGTGATGGGTATGGTTCATGGGTATGCTCGTGAGGTCAATCTAGTGTTTATCATCTCCGTTGCGTCTACGTACTTTCCTGCAATATTGAATCTCAATATTGATACGTGAGCACTCATAACTTAACTTTTATATATCAATAGTGTATCCCTGACTAGTGCTCGAGTATATAGGATTATGCATGCTTGTACATTCGATATTGTCCTTAGATAGGTTTGTTGAATCCTGAATTAGATACATATGCTACTGAGATAGGGTATATGATATGCATGTCATTGGAAAGCTAGCGAAAAATTAAGAACTTTTCATTTAGATATCGAATGGTTTCGATGAACGGATTTGAAGTTATAGTCAACTGAATTTTAGTATTATTGTTAAAATGATTATTATTACTATCGTCGTTATTATTTTAATAGAAATATCATTGTTATTATAAAATATCATTATTACTATTATGTTAGTATTATCATTTTATCATAATAACATTTTTAGTAAATATAAATATTGTTATTTTTTATAGAATAATAATAATTATTATTACAAAATAATACAACTTTTACTTATTATTATTATGATCAATATTATTTTATCAAATAAATAGGGGATACAAAGATATTTTTCACCACGCGTAATATAATTATATTAATAATACTTACCACTATAGTTTTACGATATTAAGTGAACTTTATAAATTTTACTACTTAAGATATATAAAAGTATATTTTATCATATATAAACGTTAATATAAATTTTTATTAATAAATGACTATTATTATTATTATAAAATCTAATAAATATATTTAAATATATAAAACGACTATAGTTAAGTTATATAATAAACACGTATAAATTTTAGAAGTCATTTTGGGTCAAGTTGACTTTTGTTGACTTTTGCATATTAGTCTCGAGCATTAGGATTGTGGTACACTATGACTTGACCAAAAATTGTTCGACAAATATTGACCAACATATAAATATATATAATTAATATAGGTTCATGAATCCGAGGCCAACCTTGCACTTGTTAAATGACGTTATATGTATTTTTACTACGAAATACAGTATGGTGAGTTTCATTTGCTCCCTTTTATATATATTTTTGGGACTGAGAATACATGCGCTGTTTTTATAAATGTTTTACGAAATAGGCACAAGTACTAAAACTAATTCTATGTGGGTTTAAACCAGAAATATACCCTTAGCTTGGTAACATTAAACTACTTGTCTATGTACGGTAGGCGCGAATCCTAAAGATAGATCTATTGGGCCTGACAAACCCCATCCTGATTATGGGATGCTTTAGTACTTCGAGGTTATTTTAAACACACCTGATCTGGTGTACTTCAGAGGGTAAAACATGAACGTTAAGGCTTGTTACCGGGTGCCTACAACTTATAGAATAATTTTATACACTTGCGAGTGTACATATATTTTTAAACGGAAATCTTGTGGTCTATTAATATATTTAAATGATTGTTATGATAAACCTATGAACTCACCAACCTTTTGGTTGACACTTTAAAGCATGTTTATTCTCAGGTATTAAAGAAATCTTCCGCTGTGCATTAACTCATTTTAAGGATATTACTTGGAGTCATTCATGTCATATTTTAAAAGACGTTGCATTCAAGTCATTGAGTTCATCAAGATTATTATTAAGTCAATTATAGTTGGATGCATTTCCATTATAGTTGGATGTATTATGAAATGGTGTGCATACCGTCAATTTTTGTTGTAAAGAAAGTTTGTCTTTTAAAACCGAATGCAATGTTTGTAAAATGTATCATATAGAGGTCAAATACCTCGCGATGTAATCAACTATTGTGAATCGTTTATAATGTATATGAACGGGTCCTTTCAGTTATTGAGCTAATTGATTAACTAAGGGCTAAGGAGTTGATTTGGTGTAAAATTGACCAAATCATGGGCAAAATTGGCTAAGAAAATAACAAGTGCAGGAAACAGCTCCAAAAGCTCCGCTCCTGTATAGGAGAGCTGCTCCTGAAGGTCCAAAAGCGCCGTTCCAGAAGGAAAAGCGGCGCTATTATGCATAATTTGTCTCCATTTTTCATCAGTGAGCAGAAGCGCCGTTCTACATGTCAAAAGCGTCACTCCTGATCAGCCAAAAGTGTCGTTCCTCAACAAAAGCATCGCTCCTGTTCAGAGTCAAAAGCGGCATTCCAAAGTCAAAAGCGCCGCTCCTCACTAAGCCAAAAGTGCCGCTCCTGAAGTAAAAGCGGCGCTCCTGAAACTGTTTCAGCCCAGATTTTCAGCACTATAAAAGGAATGAGATTAGGTCATTTTTTAGATGCATCTTTGGGAACAGCTGCTTAAGGTCCGAATTTCACATACAAAACCATAATTTCATCATCCATTGATGTTTAAGGGTGGATTCAAGGAAGCTAGCTCAAGATTCATCATTGTTTAGCTTAGATCTTCATCTTCTTTACATTTTGGGTTGTAATCTTCACTTTACTTTTCATATTTTGCATTGATTACTTGTAATAACTTGAAGATGATGATGATTTACATTTCTATGCTTATTATTAGTTTAATTTTAGCTATGATTGGCTAAATCTCTTGTGTTTTCTTATCTATGAATCTCTAATGCTAGTGTTTGCCCCAAATCAATTGATTATTGTTGTTTGAATGAATTACATGATCTTGTGTTGTTGAGTTGGCTAAAGATCCATTGCTATGAGTTTGTTTTAGGCTTGACTTTGATTACATATGTTGTGTAGCTCTCTTAGTGATTTGAGAAGTGAACCAATATGTGCTTCAACACCTTAGGTGTGACGCCCCGTACTAAATCATCATGTACGGACCATCATCAACAGGATCATTACAAGGTTAAGTACTATATGCGTTTTCAAAACAGAGTTTGCATTCATTAATAAAAGTGACGTCATAACATACGTCAATTGTTTTACAAATCAAAGTATGCTTCACTAAGTAGAAGCATTAAATAAGTGTACGTGACCATAATGGTCGTTACATAACATAAGTTCATAAGTAAAAAGTTTGAATGCAAGATAAGTAGTCATGCGATAACAACTCTAGGCAGCGGGTTCTACAGCACGACTAGTAAGATAGCGGAAGCGACTTCAAACACCTGAGAAATACATGCTTAAAAAGGTCAACACAAAGGTTGGTGAGCTATAGTTTAAGTATAACAGTAATGTAAGTAGGCCACGAGATTTCAGTGCTCAACGAGCGTTTCAAAAGTATGTAAAAGTATATGCTTAACCGTGGGCACCCGGTAACTAACTTAACGTTTAATGTACCCCCTTAAAGTGCACTTGGCAAGTGCGTATAACCTCGAAGTATTAAACACTCGTTAAATGCTAGCGCTACTAGCCCGAGTGGGGATGTCAAACCCTATGGATCCATATCTAAGATTCGCGTTCACGGTTCAAAAACCAATGATTAAACGTTACCGAGCTAAAGGGAATGTTTCTGCCGTTATATAACCCACACATATATAAAGTTTAAGTACTCGTGCCTAGTATGTAAAACATAAAATCCGCATGCATTCTCAGTTCCCAAAATAAGTTAAAGTAAAAAGGGAATGCTATAACTCACAATGATTAGTAGTAATGGTAAGGTAGTAGTCGGAAAGTGGTGTGCAAGTAACGGTCCAACGTCCTCAACCTAAGTCAAATAGCACTAAGTCAATAAGTCGTCTCAAAAGGTTTACAAGTACGTAATTAAGGTCATAAGGGTCATCATCAATCATCATTAAACAAAAGGTAACAAGTAAGACTCGTTTATGAAAGTCGTTTAAAACAAAGGCTGACTTCGGTCAGTCACCACGGCCTCTACCCTTACTGAATTAAGGTGAGACCAGTGGTCATGGCTCCGTCTATGAGTCCCTTAAGTGTGGTAAAATTTACAGAAGCAAACTCGTCTTGGTTTGACCGTGGCGACGGTCTAAGTGCGAGTAGGTCAGAAATTTCTGCACAACGTTAAAGGACATGGTAACGATCGGAGGGCCATAAATCCTAAACCGTAACTCGGATTAAGACGAGTCCTATATGAAAAGTTATCTACTCGAAAAGTTCTATCTAAAAATCAAGGTTAGAACAGCCCAGGTCTACTGGTCTGTTCCAGAAGCATCAGGTCAGTAGGTTTTGGACAGAACAGTGGGTTTTGGAGAGTTCCGGTTGTCTCGGTGCTTGATGTTCATCACGGTTCTCATCCTTGATGCGTATAGCTTCAAGTGTACAACTCGTTGATGTGTTAACATCATTTTGACCAAGGTTTGTCCATCATAACTCAAGTGCAAGTGTTGTAAGTGTTTGATGAACCAAGGTTACATGTAAGTTTATGAACAAGTTCATGAACACTAAGAAAGATCACAACCAAGTGTTGGATCCATGATACTTGCACCAAAGTGTAAGCTCTTGTTGGTTTCATGTCCTTGTTCAAATGTGTAGTAAGCAACTAACAATAAGAAATAAAGAAAATGAATGGTAAGCCTAAACCAACCATGAAGGTGGTATTCTAGTAACATACAACAAACAAGAACACAAGTAACAATTATAAAGATTATAAACTTTAAATCTTTGGAACAAATAAAGTAGAAAACTAAATAAACAAGAAAATGATTCATAGTTGCTCATACTTTTAAAGATTCAACCAAGTTGATCTTTAAGTGAAGTAACTTCAAAGTTACTTCAAGAACTACAAGTAATGAGTTTATACAACTATGAAGTTTAATCTTTTGAAACAAAATATGTAGAACATAACTAGATAGATTATGTTCTTGAATGTTCTTGAATTCTACAAGATATTATGGAGAATCAAGACTAGAAAGTTTGATTCTTGAAAGCATGTAAGTAGCTACAACAAGTAAGTAAACTATAAGTAATGAATCTTTAACAAGAACAAGTAACTACATCAAATGATGATGATGATTATGGGTCTCATGGCCACGGTTTTTAGGGAGAAAGAAGAAGAAGAAATGTCTTCAAATTACTTACAAAGAACAAAGAACTTGAGAGAAAAAGAGAGAAGAAAATTGCAAGTAAAGTGTGTGTGTGTTTTTGGAAGAGTAAACAAGAGTGTATGAAGTGAAGAATGAAGTCAAATGGCACCCCTAATGGGGCCTTAAACCGTTGGCCAGCAGAAAACAAGGGGGGAGGAAGAAGTTTGGTGGATATTAACATGTAAAGAGGCTTAAAGTTGGTTAAAAGGATAGGTTGCATGGGGATAGTGAGCCAACTATATTCCAAAAGCCTTTAACTAGCTAGTTCATGTTTAAACTAATACTTACATGTTGAAAGAGTTGGGCTAAATGTCCATTAGCATAAGTAGGGTGGGCTTACACAAGTCCATCATCACTTAAAAGGCCCAAGTTGCAAGTAGTTAGCAAGTAATCCAATAAAAGTCCAAGTTAAGCCCAAGTAACTAACTAATAGCTTTAGTTAATTAAAATGATCAATAAAATTAATCATGAATGTAAATAATATCTTAAAATATTATTCGTGCAAGTTTCGGGTGTCACAAAGACGTTTCGGGCATTTAAAGTTCAAGTACGGGCAATCAAAGCAACATGTAAATGTAATAACATACATTCGATTAATCACACGTATTAATAATAATAATTATTAATAAATAACGTTGGAAAAACCAGGGTCGTTACATTAGGTGATTTAGACAACTAGTTTAGAATTGCAAGTGATTGTGTTCTTGATCTAGGTTGGTTTTCAATTGGCGTCTAGTCAACATAGTAATGCCGATTATCTTAAGTGATTTCGATAGTTGGGGGTTTTAAGTAATTTTAACCTAAGCTTAATCTCAATGACCAAATCATGCTTAACTCGATCTTAAAATATAAAGCTTATGTGAATTCGTGGAGTATCATTTGATTTGAGGTTTAGTAGTGATGCTAAACATTTAATAGTTCAATAACTAATGAGATAGCAATATAGGAAAAATGAGGCAAGCCAAGCATAGAGAGGATTAGATAAGTGAACACGTCTTAGTTAATTTGTTTTAAGTCTTAATACTTCACTATTTGTATCTTGTTACTAGTTTAATTGATAAATTTAGGTTTGTTTAATTTAGTTACTATAATAACCGGTTCTAAGTGCTCGTTAGTTGTGTGTACTTGATTGTATTGTTTAAATCAAATATAAATTAGAGGGTAAAAGATGTATATCGCATGAACGCATCACACTTTCTTGGCGTCGCAGCCGGGGAATGCGGTTAGCTTAGTTGGTTATTTGATTTAAACCTTTTATTGTTCGATCCTTTCGTAGGGGTTCACCCTTACGGAAGTTACTTTTCGCATTTTATATTATTATTTTCGTTTGGAAAACCGCTTGTGTTTGTGTTGTGATTGAAGGATAGGTACCTTTGATGTATGAAAAAAAGGTCTCATAAGGATCAAGAATTCACACATCCATTTTCCGATCCGAAAAGACATGTGCACGGGGTTTATAATCGTAGAGAAGAAAGGGTATTAAGAAAGAATTCCGAGGCTTTGCCATTTTGTTTAGAAGAGATGGATCCAAATGGTAATCCGATTCACAATGAAGAGGGCAATCCTAATGGTCCTCCGGTTAATCAAGAATTATTGAATGATCCAAACGACACACCAATGTGGAACGCTAGATTGGTTGCACCAACAATGATAGCACCGGCTATTACAAAACCACCAATTGAAGCGGATAATTGGAAGATCGAGGGTAACTTTTTTCACGTTGATCAAGGATACATACTTTCATGGGTTGATAGATGAAAATCCGTTCGAACATATTCAACACTTTAGTGATCTTTGTGATATTTACAAAACTAAAAAGGTCACCAATGACGCTTTTAAGCTAAGGGCATTCCCCTTCACACTTCAAGGAGACGCAAAAGCTTGGATGTGAAGTCTACCATCCGATTCCATAAGGTCTTTTCAAGAATTAACAAACGAGTTTATCAATCATTTCTTTCCACCGTCAAAAGTAGAGCAGCTTAGAATGGAGATTAATGGGTTCACACAACGGGGTGAGGAGAGTTTGTATGATGCATGGGTATGATTCAAGAAGCTACTAAGAGCTTGCCCACCACATGGTTTGACGAAAAAGGAGTATATCAAAACATTATATCGGGGTTGTAATACTTTTACGAAGCAATATCTCGATTCTTCATCTGGTGGGGTATTTATGTACAAATCACCAAATGCGGCCAAAATTATGTTAGAGGACATCTCGGTCAACACGTATGAATGGGCACCTTCACCGCGGGATTTGACAAGGAAGGAAAAGTGTAGCACAAGTCGAGAGTGAAAATGGGCAAGTGACGCTTGCAAGGTTAAACAATCAATTTCAAACATTTGGGAAAGAACTGAAGAAGTTTCAATAAACGGTATTTGCAATGCAAGTAGGTTGTCAACGATGCGAGGGTCCACACCTCACAAAGAATTGTCCTCAAATTACTCAATGCAATCATGTTGATCTAGATGATATTCCCATTAATTCGGATGCTCATGTGAACTACGTGAGTAATCAAAACTACCAACGGGGAGGAACATCTAACCAAAGCTACTACAATCCTAATCAAAAAACAAGTATCATTCACCAACCAAATCAATACACCATCCAAATTCACAAACAAAAACTGAAATCAAGGTTACAACAACTATACCAAAACTGAAATAATAACTTCCAATACCAAAACCAGCAACCTTACAACAACCAACCTTACAACAATCAAGCAAATTCAAATTATCAAAACAACCAAGGTTATAGTCAATCACAAAATAACCAAGGTTACAATCAATAACCTTAACAAAACAATCAACAATCCCAACCTTCGAAGAGCTTAGAAGAAATCATGTAAAACTATATCAAGAAGGTAGAATCAACCGAAGCTTTTCTAATGGAGGAGAATGAATTCTTAAAGCAACAAATTCGAAACCAACAAGCCTCATTCCAAAACCTTGAGAGTGCCGTTGGACGACTTTCAACCCAAGTTGTCGAAAGACCACAAGGAACTTTACCTTCAAACACTCAAGTCAACCCGATTAACAATTACAACAATAATCGTCAACACAATCAAAACCAACAACACAACAACTCAAGAGTGATTCCTATCGAAAGCACCAACCAAAACCCTAATAACCTAAACCAAAATGAAAATGTTAATGCCATAACCACTCGAAGCGGTTTAACCACTCAAGGGGTTGAAGATCCTCAACCACAACCCTTTATAACCCATGAAACACTACCAAGTTATATTGAAGAGGATACCGGGGTTAGTAAGGAGAAGGGTAAAGAAAAGGTCAACTCAATCGAGGGTAAGGGTAATGATGAGTTAGGTAAGAAAAGGGTGATGAGTCTTCAAAGATTACGAGACCGGTGCCATATCCTAAAGCTTTAAAGAAGGACAAGTTGGCGGCTTAATGCAAAAAGTTTCAAGAAATGATGAAAAACGTCTCGGTTAACCTACCTATCACCGATGTGCTTAAAGGAATGCCGAATTACGGTCGGTTCATCAAGGAGCTAATATCTCAAAGGGGTAAATATCATGACGAAACATCTTTCTTTATCAAAGAGGAGTGCAACAAGATTCTTGCATCAAGGCCAAGGATTCCTAAGAAGTTAGGAGATCCAGGAAAATTTGTTTTCCCTTGTAAGTTCAGTGAATCGGAAGTGTTCAATGCACTAGCCGACTTGGGTGCAAGCATTAACCTAATGCCCCATTCACTTTACGAGAGGCTTGGTCTTGGACCTCTTAAACCAACTCGAATTAGGATAAGATTGGCCAACCATTCGTTTAATACCGCTATTGGCATCGCCGAGGACATCTTGGTTAGCATTGACACCTTGGTGTTCCCGATCGATTTTGTTATCATATAGATGAAGGAGGACCTTCAAGTCCCCCTTATCTTAGGTAGACCATTTTTGGGAACCGCCGACACCATCATCTTAGTACAACGCAACCAACTTAACATTGGAGTTGGCGAAGTGCGTGTGACCATCAATATCCGAAAAGCTATGAAGTAACCGAGTAACACCGATGATGATGAGTGCTATACCTTTGACCATATTAACCTTTATGTGCATGATGAACTTGAAAAACTTTTAAAGGTTGATACTTCAGAGTTCGACCAAACTTGTGATAATGAGATTGTGGATTTAGAGGCCGATTTTAAGGAATTAATGAAAGTTAATGTTGATGATTTTGAAAGTAAAGATGAGTCCATTCGGGAAGAGTCATTTGAGTCCATCCCTAATGAAGATAGATTCCAAATCAAGTCTTCATGGGAGGAGCGTCTGACTCTTGAGCTTAAAGAACTCCCCGAACATCTTGAATATGCATATCTTAAGGAAGAAAACTAACTTTCGATGGTTATTTCTTCGAAACTCACCCAAGAGCAAAAGACCCGACTTGTCTCATTACTTAAGTCTCACCATAAGGCCATTGCATGGAAAACCACTAACAACCCGGGGATCAATCCATCATATTGCACGCACAAAATCCTCATGAAGGAGAACTACAAACCGGTTGTCCAACGATAATGAAGACTTAACCCAAACATGAAAGAAGTTGTCAAGAAAGAAGTGATCAAAATTTTGGACGCGGGGCTTATTTATCCAATATCCGACTCGCCATGGGTGAGTCCCGTCCAAGTGGTGCCCAAAAAGGGTGGGACCACGGTGATCTTAAACGACCAAAATGAGCTTTTCCCAACCCGAACCATCACGGGATGGCGCGTATGCATTGACTATAGACGTCTAAATGATGCAACACGAAAAGACCATTTCCCACTCCCCTACATCGATCAAATGATTGAACGTTTGTGCGGGAGAGAATTCTATTGCTTTCTTGACGGGTTTTCGGGATACTTCCAAATCCCGATAGACCCCGAGGATCAAGAAAATACGACCTTTACATGTCCCTATGGTACATTTGCATATCAGAGGATGCCCTTTGGGCTATGAATGCCCGGGGACATTCCAACGATGTATGCTTGCTATTTTTTCGGATATGGTTGAGGATACTATGGAAGTTTTCATGGATGATTTTTAGGTATTCGGAGATTCATTTGACCATTGTCTTAAAAATCTTGATAAAATGTTAACAAGTTGTGAAAATGCAAATTTGGTTCTTAATTGGGAAAAATGTCACTTTATGGTTAACGAAGGGATAGTTTTGGGACATAAAATATCTAAAGAGGGAATTGAGGTTGATAAGGCTAACATTAGTCTAGACCATCGAATGTAAAAGCCATCCGAAGTTTTCTTGGGCATGCGGGGTTTTATAGATGATTCATAAAATATTTTTCAAAAATCGCCCGCCCTATGACCAAATTGTTAGAAAAGGACCAACCTTTGTTGTTTGATGATGAATGCACCGAGGCATTCAATTTTTTGAAGGAAAATTAGTTAACCCACCTATTCTTATCTCTCCCAATTTGGACAAAGACTTTGAATTGATGTGCGACGCCAACTATTATGCGCTAGGTGCGGTTCTTGGTCAAAGAGTTGACCAACACTTTAGGCCAATTTACTATGCAAGCAAAACCCTAAATGGGGCCCAATTGAACTACACCACTACCGAGAAAGAGCTTCTTGCAGTAGTATTTACTTTTGATAAGTTTCGATCTTACCTTGTACTTTCAAAGACAACTGTCTACATGGATCACTCCGCGCTAAAGTACCTTTTTCAAAAGCAAGATACAAAGCATCATTTGATTCATTGGTTGCTACTTTTGCAAGAGTTTGATAGAGAAATTAGGGATAAAAAGGGAGTCAAAAATGTGGCGGCCAAACATTTTTCAAGGTTAGACAATCCGGGACTCCAACCTTTAGATGAGACCAAAATTCGGGACACATTCCCGGATGAACACTTAATGAGAATCGACCTAGTCGATGAAGTCCCATGGTTTGCCGACTATGCAAACTACTTGGCGTCAAATGTTTTACGAAAAAGTTTATCCTACCAACAAAAGAAAAAGTTTTTCAACGATTTACGATATTATTTTTGGGATGACCCACACTTGTTCTGCATTAAGGCGGATCAGGGGATTAGGAGATGCGTTTATGGGCAAGAGGCCCGGGATATTTTAAGAAGTTGTCATAATGGGCCAACGGGAGGCCACTTTGGTCCGAATCACACCGTGAAAAAGGTGTTCGATTCGGGGTTTTATTGGCCCAATATCTTTAAAGATACACACGATTTAGTTAAGCGACATGATTCATGCCAAAGGTCGGGATCTATCTCCAAAAGGGATGAGATGCCCCAAATCGGCATTTAAATATGCGAGGTGTTTGATGTATGGGGTTTAGATTTCATGGGACCATTCCCGAACTCGAATAAGTGTGTTTATATTTTGGTGGCGGTAGATTATGTCTTGAAATGGCCCGAGGCTAAAGCCTTGCCAACAAATGATGCGAGAGTAGTTGTTAAGTTTTTAAAAGGGTTGTTTGCTAGGTTTGGTGTGCCGAAAGCATTGATCTCGGATCGAGGGACACATTTTGTTAATAGTCTTTTGGAGAGAGTCATGGAAAAATATGGTGTAAACCATCATTTTTCGACCCCTTACCACCCCCAAACTAGCGGTCAAGTTGAGAATACTAATCGGGCCTTAAAAAGGATTTTGGAGAAGACGGTTAGTAATAACCCTAAGATTTGGTCTACTAAACTAGATGAAGCATTGTAGGAATTTAGAACCGCTTACAAGACACCCATAGGAACTACACCTTTTCGTCTAGTGTATGGGAAGGCATGCCATATTTCGGTTGAAGTTGAACACAAAGCATTTTGGACAATTAAGGAGATAAACCTAGACCTAGAAAGAGGTAAGGAAAAACGGGTGACACAATTGCATGAATTAGAGGAGCTTAGGTTAAAGGCATATGACAACTCTTTAGTATACAAAGAGAAAACTAAGCGTTGGCACGATGCTCGACTTAAAGGTCCCAAAGAATTTAATCCCAACGATAAGGTCTTAGTTTACAACTCCCGCTTTAAGTTCTCACCTGGTAAGTTGAAATCTAGATGGACAGGTCCGTACATTGTTAAGAAAGCTTATCCTACGGGTTATGTGGAGTTATATGGGAATGGGAACACATTCAAAGTTAATGGTCATAGATTGAAGGTTTATAGAGATGACATCAATGCTATTGAGCTTGATGACATCAAGCTCTACCCAAAATGACACCTTTGCGCTAAATGGGTCAAGTGATAGACCCGTGATCAAAACAATCACATTTGTGTATATTTGTGCATTTAGGATTGCATTTCATTTAGACTTGTATGATATTATGTTTTTATAGTTTGCATTTGCATATAGTTGCATTTCATGCATTTGGGTAAATCCGGAAAACGTCAAAAATAGCTTTTGAATGAGTTGAAATGAATTTTGAAACTGCAAAACTGCTTTAGGTACAAAAGCAGCGCTTTTGTCCAAGGAGCGGCGCTTTTGGTCTTCTAAGAGCGACGCTTCTACTTCAATAGCGACGCTTTAACCTGTGATTTTGGACCAAAAATACGCAGTAGCCAAGAACGGAGCTTTTCCTAAGAAAAGCGGCGCTTTTGTTTTCTCAGGAGCGATGTTCTAATTTGAAAATCGGTGCTTTTGGTACTGCAGGAACTGCGCTCCTACTTCAGGTATGGCGCTCCTGTTCCTGGGCTGTCAACTTTTACATACAACTCAGACACTTCATTTTCTCCACCCACTTCATTTATTCTCTCATATTGTGACCAAATCTCAGCTACTTTGGCCCCTGCATCATATTAACATCTTTTGTGGAGATTTCTTGCATTTTTAATCATCAACTAACATGAATAAAGTAAGATTCATGCTTCATTATCACTTTTCTTCAATTAATTGCATGTTTCTTGCTATGTTCTTGTTTCTTCTCATTTCTAGATCGATAAGAAATTGATGATGTTTATGCTAAATTGGTGATGAATCCTTGTTATTATCATGATTCCTAAGATGATTTGCATGCTTGATTTTGAAAATCTACACTTTGAATTTCTAGGGTTCTTCCCAATTTGTGGGTTCTTCAAAGATGCAATTTAATTGAGAATGTAATGATGCAATTGGTCATTTTATGCTTCTATGTTATGTCTAGATCAAAAAGAAACCAACTTTCATGCTTGTATGTGATTAACTTGAATTTAGGATTCTTGATTCTTTGACTTTTGACTAAGTTTGACCAATTGGGGTGTGATTGAAATTGAGCCTTACTTGTTAGTTATTATGCTTGATGATTTGACTAATTGCTACACTAAAATGCATGCTCCTAGTTTTAAACTTGATTTGACCTTTGATTTTGACTAGAGTTAACATTTTGCAATTAGACCATGTTACTTATGATTAAATGTTGTGAAGCCTTATCTTGAGTATAAATGTGGGGGGGGGAGGTACATTCCCCCACCATTGTTTGTTTGCGATATATTTGATGGTTGCTAATGTTATCAAAACATTTTTGGAGCGTATTGTTTGTTGAATCTATTGCAGGGAACAACTTCTAAAGGAGAGGTTAGTTTTACATCAACCAATGTTCATAAGTGGTTGCAAGTGATTTTAATGGATGAAAAAACTCAAGACCAAGTGATTAGTAGGATTCATACGGCAGTGTGCCCAGCAAGGTACATCTATTGGACTGAGATCGAATTAGCGGGATTTGGTCATCAAATTCGGGAAACATTCATGGTTGGGTAGGATAATAAGGTTATGCGCCCATGGGAGATGCTCCTTTACATGAAGGAGAGTATTTATCCATTGCTAACCCGTGAGTTCTTAGCAACTCTTAGGGTTGATTTCAAGGTCGCCTCTCCATGGATCCGCAACTACCTCAGGTTCTGGCTCGGGGGTGAAGAATGGTAAAATGTGAGACCTACAACCCAAATGAGTTTAATCCCAAGCAAGCATGGAGAAAAATTATTCATGTCAAGCCAACTCCCGATAATCTAGTCCTAAGTGCGCTCAAAAGCCCCATACTTAGATGCATCCAACGGTTCATCGCTCACTCGGTCTTTCACCGAACGGTGGATGTTGATAAGATGACAATGTTTGATATTTGGTTGATTCATGCTATCCACAAGAAGAAGCACATTCACATTCCCAACCTTATCGCAAGTTATCTATTCAACGCAAGTGGTGAGAAATTGGGATTCCCAAGTGTTAGTGGTCATTACGTGACCCGCATCGCAAAGTTCCTAAAGGTGAATTTCAATGAATCAGAGAAAGTACCCATGGAATGGTTGGGCTATCAAGAGTGCATTTGGAGGGGCGTGTAGATGTCAAGCCGACACTCAAGGGAATTTTGTAATAAGTTTTTATCATGGTTTGTGAACAATATATCTTTTGAATTGGCATGTAACTTAACTAAATTTGATGCTTGTGTGTGTGAAACTTTAAATGGTCGATTCGGTGTGAGGTAGTAGACTCATATTTCTACTCTCACACATGAACGTCTTTATGATTGTAATAATTTGACATGTGCGTGTGTTAGATATTCTTGTGGTTGTTTGTATGTTCTTGCTTGTTGTGGTTCTTAGTGGCATGATACACCTTATTGATGATTGATCCAAGCCTGACATTAAGTTCAGGCATCAAGCTCATCGACTTGCATTCCTTTGGTGTTTAAGTTTCTCGAATGGTAACAACAAAGATCATTTGAACTTCGCCGGTTTTTACTTTCTTCCCTCTCATCTTCTCTATTTCAAAATGTCCCTCATTTTCACTTATTCTATTGCTTTAATGCTGATCAAACCAAAATCGCTTCGTGTTTTGGATTTCGGATTTGAGTGCTTGATTTGGGAAAAAGAGTGAGTCAAATGTTTTAACTCCAATAATTGTGCGAACCCCGATTTGGAATCTGAATTCCAAGGGCGTAAAACAATCGATCGAATTAACCTTATTCGATCGGAATTGAATAAGTCAATAGCTTAGAGTGAAGATCAGCTCTGGCGATGATCGAAGCACTGATCGGAATTGAGTTAATCGACTTGAGTAATGCTATCGTGATTAATTTGGGCAGAGTAACATTAATGCATCCAGTGTTATTTAATAAACGATCTTGTTCATGTATTTATAGATGTTAGGAGGGAAAGATGACGTAGCACATGTTCCTTTCATGGTTGTCACGAACTTTGCCAATCCCGAGGAGTGGCGTTGCACATGTCCTTTTCATGGGAATAATCAAGCAGATCCTAACAAACTTTCCTAGATTCTTGGGCTGACGTGGCATGCAACTTGCTTGCATGCTTGTTCCAGGACGAGGTATCTGTTCCGGGGCAGTGCACTTCCTCTGGAACGGCGTGCTTGTCCCGGGAGGGTATCGTTATACTGAGTTGAAATTCCAAACCAAGAAGTGGTGAAGGTACCAGCAGCATGTCGGTTCTGGCTAAGGTGTCAGAGCTCTTAGACTAATCCGGGAAAGTTTTGCTCTCCACTTGTCACCATGACTGGCTACATGATGCCGGTTATAATTGTCATGACTTGCTACATGATGCCGGTTATATGTGTGTCATCCAGGCCCTCAATCTAGCCATTCTTCCGGAGTGGTAAAGTTGCCGAGATGATGTCGGATGGATGTTGGGAAAGGGTCCGTGTTCCGGGACAGACGGTGCCGGGTAAAATCCTTGTCGGGACGATTGCTTGTTTTGAGACGGATCATTATGCGTATCATTAAGTCCCCCCAGTTTGGTGGTGGTAGCCGGAACGGTTACCGTCGTTAAACTTTCGGGACGAAACCATGCTTCCGATTGGATGCGCATTTAATGTTTGTCAGCGTGAAAGGACAGTTTCTGCAAATGCGCCCCCTTTTCGTGTTTTTTCATTTTTCAACTTTTTGGAACGGCGTTCGAGAGATTTCTTTTTGCGATTTTAATCATTGCTTTTATTGATCCATCTTTTGATCTGAGCCGTTGGATCAATTTTCTTAAAACCTATAAATAGCTTCCCTTTTCCAATATTTGCACTTTTTACATCCTTCGTGCCCTAAACGTTTCTTCTTCAAAAAACCAACTGTTTTTTTTACGAACAAAGGTACCTTTTCTTGTTTCCTTCTTCTTTATTACTTTGCTTTTTGTATTTTCGTATATATGGCGGATTAGTCTTCCACTTCTATCAGTGTAGATGCTCCCGAGACTTCTTCTAGGCCTTCTGTAGATGTTAGTGGTATTATGAGTCAAGTGTGTGATGGATACCTTGAAGAGATGGTACGTAGGTACCCTTTTTTGACCCGTTATACATTGATGGTGCCTGATGCCATCCACAAGGCCCATAAGCCTCCCCCAGGCATGGTTACCATTTATGGCGCAACCATTAGTGTGGGAAATTTTTGATTTCCCTATTCCAAATTTATGTACCAATTCTTTACGCATTATGGATCAGCGCCTGCTCAGGTACATCCCCATGCATACCAAAAATTGGTAATGTGGTAGATGTACCTTAATCATACCGTCCGTATGTTTCGATTCTGCTTTTCCATCTCGAGGTCTGAGGTTGGATGGTTTACCATCAAACGGAGAGCGCAATTCAATTTTACTGGAGACATGGACACTTTATTGAAGGAGTGGCGTGAGTCTTTCTTTTTTGTGTATAGCAAAGGGCTACCGCCACGATTTGTTGGGCTCTACGAATGGGCAATTGACGAAAGAAGAGAGCCAATAGAGTTCCGAATCTGAATGCTACCGTGAAGGGCGTGTATAGAAGCCATCCAGGAGTTCAAGTTTCCACAACGGCCATACCCGGAGGCCATGCTTGTGTTGGGGTGAGTTAGCCACCAATGGCCAGATCTGAATACCAAGCCTGTTATTCATTTTAATGAAGCAGGTGAAGACTGATCCTAGCCAACTGCTATGTCGCCCATGTTATTAATCGTATACTGACCTTGTTTGTGTTTGATGTTTATATAATAATAATGGAGTTTGCTAGTGCAATGGCTTTTGGTGATCTGGCGGAGATCCGGGTGAAAAGCGTCCCGGTCAATTCGGGAGACGAGCCGGATGTCGCTCCTCAAGACCTGGAGCAAAATGCTGGCGATGGGGCCGACTTGATTCTTCCCGGTCCCAATGTGCCGGAGGGGCACACGACGGTGAAGAGGAGGATTCAGGAAGTTCTTCATCTTCGAAAGAAGGCCAAAGGTGATTCTTTTTTTAGTAAATCAATCTTATCTAAAAATTTTGATTTTGTCTCATGCCTATCTTTAATAATTTTTTGTTTTGCAGCTACTGCTGAGCCGTCTGTGGGTGGTGGTATGGCCGAGACAGAACTCATAAACTTGGGTGAGGGTGAACAGTTTACCCTAGAAAGCTTTGATGACCTGCACTTCAATATCTCTGCAGGCGATGATCTTATCCGTGCCTTCTCTCAGCTGGATATTGATTATCCCGGCTGTACGAGTGTTTTGGAGAAGGGGTCTTCTTCTTCCCTTCACCAAGCAGTTTCTGCCCTCCCCTGGGAGGATTCCAAGGCTGTTCGAGCCCGGGCACTCGTGGCGATGATTACCCTTATTCTGGATGGTTGGAGGGGCAGGTGACGGACCTGGAGTGCCGGCTGAGTACTTCCCAAAATGAACTGTCTCAGGCACCCATGGCTCGAGAGGCTGTTAAAAGCTTGGAGACCCAGCTGAGGGCTGCCAAGGATGAGCTTGCCCGGGTGGTAGAGGAAAAGGATAAGGAGGTTGCTGTCAAGGAGGCCGCCCTGGAAGAGTGTAAACGATTACAAGGTACTCTTCCTTCTATTTTGAAGAAGGCTATCAATTCTTCCACTGTGAAGTCACCCTTTCAGGTTTATTTGGATAGCATTAGGTCGGCCAATTTCACCCACGCCGTTAGGTTGATGCAGAAGTATCATGTTAGTGGGGCTATCCCTTTGGATCCGGATATTGCCAGGAAGGTGAATCCGGCTGCTGCGCAGGAGGTCAAGGCTGCTGAAAAAGGCTTTGGCGGAGATTCGTTTTCGTAGTTTTGAGGATCTTTGCACCGATGATGGTACAACCGTGCAGCAACTCCTAGATTTTAATTTTTAGAAACTTGTAATGCACAGTTTGTGTATTTTTGAAGAAACTAGTAATGAAGCCACGTGTAATTAATGAAAATTTAATCCCAAGTATTTTGTGTCAAATTTTCTTCGGTTGAACTAGTTCATTTCTTCGTATGTATGTCTAGAATACATTTGTGTTAGTTTTGGCGTGTACACCGTGCAGTCACGCGCATTTATGCCATCTGCTCATTGGCCGTTTATCAGTATAAAATTGTACCGACGAGGGCTAGACAATCACCTCTTAAGGGGGTACAAAATAACTTGCATGGGACTTATGTGGATGTCGAAATCCATTTGCCGCTAGCCGGTTATTGCTATGTGAACATCGTTGTAAATAACATAATGACCAAGTTATTGTAAACGGTAAAATTCTTTTATTCATTCCTTAAAAAGGAAAAACATACATCGTTTCTTTATTAAAAGAAAAAGACAATCATCAAGATAACCATGAGTTGAAGTGATCAGTTTCAATCACGGTATCTATCTAAATCTCAGTTGTTTCATTTAGCCACTTTGGTTTCTGTGACGATCGCTCCAAATCCACTTTGGACGAATACATCATTCATTGATTTCATAGTGAGGTTTTGACCTCTATATGATACGTTTTGTAAACATTGCATTCTTTTAAAAAGGCACACCATAAATGAATATATAAATCCAAGGTTTTCGACGTCTGATGATTTCTACGTATAGACAATTACCGTATATAATAGTCTACAATACTACATCCGTTGACAATGCAGTCAAAATAAGATACACGGTGATGATTTTGTGAATGCAAAGTTTTCTCGAATAAAGCATGTATGACTCCATGCACATAGCTTGTATAACGTATAAGCGAACAGCAGAAGACTTCTAGAAACCTGAGAATAAACATGCTTAAAAGTGTCAACACAAAGGTTGGTGAGTTCAGAGTTTTAATGTTGCACATAAATCGTATGTAAAGGTGGATCACAAGATTTCAGTTGTTTCATCCAGAAACGTTTATCAAATGATTCTACGTAACAGAGTACCCTGGTAACTAAACTTTAACGTTATAATGATAATTACCCCATTTGTTTTAATACACACAAACCAACATGTCATAAACTCAAATAACATACGTCCGTTAAAAGGCTAGCGCTCTAGCTCGGACGGGGATGTCAAGCCCTATGGATCCATATACTGTTATTTGCGCCCACCAGTCCACATCCTATGTACTGCAGTTACTAGTTACCAAAGCTAAGGGATTTTCGATTTAAACTCAGTGTAGAATTAAGTATGTACTTGTATCCATTGCGTTTAAAATAAATTGCATGTATTCTCAGCCCAAAAATATATTGATTAAAAGGGATCATATGAAACTCACCTTAGCAGCACATAAGGTCATTTATCAAAAAGTGACCGAAACTCAGAATGCAAAATTAACCGTAGATCTCAACCTATAGAACATATGTTGATCAATACATGTCTAATAAGCTAGGTTGGGTCATAGTGTATCACAATCCTAATGCTCGAGATTGACATACAAAAGTTATCAAAAGTCATTTCAAAAAGTCAACCTGACCCAATATGATCTTTTAAAATCTATACTATAGTTTGAATGATCATGGTAATCGAAAATAGTTTAACATTTCACATGGTTTCCCAATTCTTGAATAATTAGACTATAGTTTTATAAAGCTTTAAAATATGATAAAACAGTCAATTTTGACAATTGTTCAACAAATTGAGACGTGCCTTATATAGAAATTCATTTACTCGATTAGTAATATTTGAAAATCCAAATTATCAATCTTATAAACAAGTTGTTTAAATATCAATTGTAGATTCAAAAGCAATTTCAATTAATGTTAATCATAATTCAGTTGTCCATATCTTTTAATTTGTTCATCGAAATTACGCGATCTCTAAATGAAAAGTTATTGATTTTTCGCCAGCTTTCCAAAAACATGCATATCATATATACCTTATATCAGTAATATATGTATTAAATTCGTGATCTATCATAAACTATTTAACGACAAAATTAATCGTACTAGCATGCATAATCCTATATACTCGAGCACTAGTCAGGGATACACTATTAATATATAATAGATAAGATATAAATGCTTACATATCAATATTGTGATTCAATATTGTAGGAAAGTACGTAGACGCAACGAATATGATAAATACTAGTTTGACTCACGATCAAAACCCTTGAACAATACCCAAAACCTCCTTAGTAATAACCCATAATTTCCTTAGCTCTATCCCGCTTGAAAACCCATTTTGAAAGTGACACGCTCATGACCTCGTCGTAGTATTTTAAGTGATATAATTAGTAATAATAATAATACTACTAATAATAATAAAATAAATAATAATAATAATCTTAATAATAATAATAATAATAATAATAATAATAATAATAATAATAATAATAATAATAATAATAATAATAATAATATTAATAATATTAATATAAATAATAAATAATAATAATATTACAGAGGGAGTAGTATATGTGTAAAAAAAACTCGAGCAGAAACTGGCCTTTTATAGGCAACTTTTTGGAATCTGATGCCCATGCGATCGCATGGGTTTTTGGTGTATTTGCCATGCGATCGCATGGCCGCCTGATCCAGCTCAAAATGTTTTTGTTTTCTTGTTTGTCGACATATTATTATATAATATATATAATTTAAATAATTAATTATATATTATATTAAATTCATGTGCATAGTTGACTTGTAATTTTCGTTCCGATGACTCGTATGTTGTCACTCGACTAATGTCCCGGTTCCGGTTTCTCGAACGCATTTTCGTACGCTTAGAAAACTCTCAATTTACATTTTGTGACTCGTACCTTTGTCAAAATATAGTCTTAAATTATCAATAAACTATATCATTCAAAGTGTATCTTAAACTTTCGAGTGTTTTGGTCATTTACTTCTATAAATCATTGTCTCGCTATTTGTTAATATATATATAATAACAAATCGTTTTATGACCAAGTTAATATATATTTTCAACATTCATAAACATGTTTTAAATATACGTCGCAAGTTATTCATATAATTAATATTCCAACTTATCATATATATTCAAATAAATATTTAAACCAATAAGTTTAATGTACGGTATCAAACAATTAATACATTGTTACGTTTTCAAGTTATAGTATATATATATATATATATATATATATATATATATATATATATATATATATATATATATATATATATATATATATATATATATATATATACATATAATTATTCGCGAATCGTCAAGAACAACCGAAAGGCATTTGAATATATGAAAGTAGTTCAAAAATTTTGAGATTTAGTTTTACAGACTTTGCTTATCGTGTCGGAAATGTTAATCATACAAAGATTAAGTTTAAATTTGGTCAGAAATTTTCGGGTCATCACAGTACCTACCCGTTAAAGAAATTTCGTCCTGAAATTTGAGTGAGGTCGTCATGACTAACAATAAAAATGTTTTCATGACGTATATGTGTTGATAAATAGAGTTTTATCACCGTTGAATAATATGGATAAAATAATCCGATTATTCGAAGCGTATGAGAGAAGTTATCGTAAAAGAGTGAAATGAAGAATAGAGATTCGTCTTAACTCTTGACATATTAACGATTGATTTTCGTAATTTAAGGAATAGAAAATCTTCATAATCTAAATAAGATTTGATTCTTCAGAATTTAAGGAAATTAAGATTTCTTTTGATTAAATGCGTAATTTGCCTTGATTGCTATGCTTGATATTTCGCTATAAATTGACCTCTTCCATTTCAGTATTTTCATCATTCTTACATCTTCTTCCTCATTTCCTATTTTTAAAAGATTGTGAAAAATGCTTCATCCAGTTCTGATTCTTGATATACTCCTAACTTTCATATCTGTCATTCTTCTTTTTCATCTACCACCAGAGGAATCTGCTTACTTCTACTTTGCCCTTGGGGTTATAGTGCTTTTAATTCTCCCGTATCTTTATGTTGCGATAAACATTGATATACACGGTTTGTAATTTATGTGTTGTTATCGGGCTTTATATTCTCCCTTATATTTCAAAGTTCCTACCTTTTTCTTCTATAATTATTGTCATCCCCAGTTAATGCTTTCTTTTATTTGCTGCGATTTATACCCCAATTTCTATTTCGGAGTTTTGTCCCTTTGTTTCTTCTTCTTGTGACTAAGCATTGCTTATAATGGTCCAGAATTCGCAGATATGAATCTCGGAATGAACATTGTTAATGTTCTAAGAAGAAAATGGTAATGTTACGATCTTGATTTGTTAAATTACCAGAATATCCCGGAAAAGGCCGAATCATCAAGAAAAATATTTTCTTGAGAGGTTAAGTAGGATACAAGAGTCGTGTAACATGGCACATGATGACGTTATGATTTGTGAATCATCACATTCCATTTAGAAACTCAGCATGACTTATTGTAATATAATCACGTTGATCAAGTGTCATTATATTATACTAACTCATGGTTTAGCTCCCAACACCACTTTAAAAATTTTCATATTTTAAACTCGAAGGTTTCAGAATTTAGAAACTAAAATAGTTTCTTTTATGATGTAATACAGATATCATAAGGAGAAAATTTATTTCCGATAAGAATGATTATGGAATTATCTCCAGAAATATGGAGGATATTTATAATGAAAGATACGATGATATCTTAGAATTTCTAATATTAGAGGATGATGAAGAATATTGTCCGCAAGGGTTTAGATTCGGAAGCAAGGTATTCGTTAATGGCTTCAGTAAATACTGAATCATTTGGATTCTTGAAAGGAAGGTTTCGTCCTTGTGATTTATCCACAGCCTCCTTTATACTTTGCTCAATCCGTTTTTCAGTTCCAAACCTTTTCTTTTTCTGAGCTTTGCCAACATACTATTCTTTATCATCAAACTTTTTACTGTTAAGGTCGTTTACAGTTTTTGCTGCTTCATCAATACTTTTCAAAATTTTGAGAACTAGTTCGCAGTTTAGGGTGTTTTTCAGAAACTTCACATTCGGAGTCTGTAAGTCTTGGAGGTAAACGTTATATGTATATATATAACTGTTGGCATAAAATTACTACGAAATTTAAAATACTGATTGCTAATTCTTAGTAGTTGGTATGACAATTGTTGTTACAAGTTGTAGATGAGTACTTGATATAGTTTCAATGAATAAGTATCGTGATTTTTCGGAGAGGCTTAAAGATCAATGAAGTTGTTGATAAGTTTACTGCTAATGTGGCGAGATATGAAAGATTCCCTGGTAACAATGATGAAGGGGTAATCGTTAAAATAAGGCTTATTCAAATGAACAATTGAAGGTGATTTGCTGAAGTAGTGACAAAACTGTCTATTTTGAAAAGGGATTGAAAAGTTATTTTAGCTAATAAATGCCAAAGGGTCTGACACGGATACGTGTTAAACTATGACTTTGATTTCGAGGGTTCTTCAGGTACAAGACTGCGGTTAACATGTGGTTGGATCATCATCTCGATGATTCATTATTTGAAGTGTCTTCAGAAATTTTGAGGGATTTGAACATAGATTGTAATCGTTAATATTCATATGATGTTCTAGGAATTTGAATGATACAAATACTTTTCTGGGTTCTATGATGTTCTAGCACAGTTTTGAAGTCAAAGTATAGCTTCGAAAGATGTAGGAATCTAAGAATGACGTCTTTTGTTAAATCTTGACTTGGATTTTGATTTGTCAAAATCAAAATATGTAATCAAATTTAGATGAGGATGGTTGCTTTGATTTTTATAAAAGAATATATATTGTTGTGAAAGTAGTGAGTATAGTTGATGATTTGTTGAATTAGAATCGAAGAATGTAACATATTAATTGTGAATTTATATATCTCTCAGGTATTACCTACCCGTTAAAATATTCTCACCATTAACAGTTTGTACAAAAGAATTTTCTTAATTACAATCTTTATGAAAATATACCTACATATATATTTTCCTTAGATGTAATCATGAATTTAATGAGTTAACATAATATTAATCTCATCTGGTTTTCGACTAGGACTAGAATATATAATCTCTAAAACTTTCAGAAACTACATATTCTCTGCAAAATATTTCTTCGATGAAGTTATGAATCAATACTTCATCGTTTGTTGTTGTTGGTATTCATTGGTATCTATGGTGCATATGACGTTGATGTTCGAGGTATAGATTGTGATAATGAGGTGTGCGATGCGAATGTTGATGTTGGTGGTGGTGATGGTACTGTTGGTGTTACTGATGGTGGTACTGTTGCTGCCGGTGCTGCCGCTGGTATTTGTAACCTTTGCACCATATTCTCTAAAGCCACTACCCGATCGCGAAGCTCGTTGACTTCTTCTATTACACCGGGGTGATTGTCGGTTCGAACGAGCGGACGAATAAGATCTAGAATTTGAGATAATATATAATCATAACGAGATACTCTGGAAATGAGGGAGAAAATGGTGCTTCAGATAGGTTTGCCGGTAAGTGCTTCAGGTTCTTCACCAAGAGGGCAATGTGGTGGATGGAAGGGATCACCTTCTTCTTGTCTCCAATGATTAAGTAGGCTACGAACCCATCCCCAATTCATCCAGAATAGATGATGGCTAATTGGTTGATCAATTCCGGTTACACTGTCTTCGGAGTTCAGGTGAATATCCATATCGGAATAGCTGTCGGAATCTAAGGAATTTGAATTAGATACGTGATCCATCTTGTATAATTAGAGAATTGATTTTTGATATGAAATAGATTATAGAATTTAGATTGGTACTCTTCAATACATAATTTACATATGTATATATAATACCAAAATCCCGTAAATTACGGAAAAATTTTCGGAAGATGTCAGGAAAAGTTTACAATAACAGATATGCTAAGATATGAATTTTGTCGGTATACTATCTATGCAGTAAATGCAGTAAGACGTGTCTAGATTTAGGAATGATAAGCAGATAATTTCTAACAAGAAATGATAAGTAAAAATCGGTAAAAACAGATACGGTCATAGTCCAGACTCACTAATGCATCCTAACAATTACCAGTTAAACATACTAATCCAAATTCTGGTTCCCTATGACCTCAAGCTCTGATACCAACTGTGACGATCGCTCCAAATCCACTTTGGACGAATACATCATTCATTGATTTCATAGTGAGGTTTTGACCTCTATATGATACGTTTTGTAAACATTGCATTCTTTTAAAAAGGCACACCATAAATGAATATATAAATCCAAGGTTTTCGACATCTGATGATTTCTACGTATAGACAATTATCGTATATGATAGTTTACAATACTACATCCGTTGACAATGCAGTCAAAATAAGATACAAGGTGATGATTTTGTGAATGCAAAGTTTTCTTGAATAAAGCATGTATGACTCCATGCACATAGCTTGTATAACGTATAAGCGGACATCGGAAGACTTCTAGAAACCTGAGAATAAACATGCTTAAAAGTGTCAACACAAAGGTTGGTGAGTTCATAGTTTTAATGTTGCACATAAATCGTATGTAAAGGTGGATCACAAGATTTCAGTTGTTTCATCCAGAAACGTTTATCAAATGATTCTACGTAACAGAGCACCCTGGTAACTAAACTTTAATGTTATAATGATAATTACCCCATTCGTTTTAATACACACAAACCAACATGTCATAAACTCAAATAACATACGTCCGTTAAAAGGCTAGCGCTCTAGCTCGGACGGGGATGTCAAGCCCTATGGATCCATATACTGTTATTTGCGCCCACCAGTCCACATCCTATGTACTGGCAGTTACTAGTTACCAAAGCTAAGGGATTTTCGATTTAAACTCACCGTAGAATTAAGTATGTACTTGTATCCATTGCGTTTAAAATAAATTGCATGTATTCTCAGCCCAAAATTATATTGATTAAAAGGGATCATATGAAACTCACCTTAGCAGCACATAAGGTCATTTATCAAAAAGTGACCGAAACTCAGAATGCAAAATTAACCGTAGATAATATGTTGATCAATACATGTCTAATAAGCTAGGTTGGGTTATAGTGTATCACAATCCTAATGCTCGAGATTGACATACAAAAGTTATCAAAAGTCATTTCAAAAAGTCAACCTGACCCAATATGATCTTTTAAAATCTATACTATAGTTTGAATGATCATGGTAATCGAAAATAGTTTAACATTTCACATGGTTTCCCAATTCTTGAATAATTAGACTATAGTTTTATAAAGCTTTAAAATATGATAAAACAGTCAATTTTGACAATTGTTCAACAAATCGAGACGTGCCTTATATAGAAATTCATTTACTCGATTAGTAATATTTGAAAATCCAAATTATCAATCTTATAAACAAGTTGTTTAAATATCAATTACAGATTCAAAAGCAATTTCAATTAATATTAATCATAATTCAGTTGTCCATATATTTTAATTCGTTCATCGAAATTACGCGATCTCTAAATGAAAAGTTATTGATTTTTCGCCAGCTTTCCAAAAACATGCATATCATATACCTTATATCAGTAATATATGTATTAAATTCATGATCTATCATAAACTATTTAACAACAAAATTAATCGTACTAGCATGCATAATCCTATATACTCGAGCACTATTCAGGGATACACTATAATAGATAAGATATAAATGCTTACGTATCAATATTTTGATTCAATATTGTAGGAAAGTACGTAGACGCAACGGAGATGATAAATACTAGTTTGACTCATGTATAAAACCCTTGAACAATACCCAAAACCTCCTTAGTAATAACCCATAGCTTCCTTAGCTCTATCCCGCTTGAAAACCCATTTTGAAAGTGACACGATCATGACCTCGTCGTAGTATTTTAAGTGATATAATTAGTAATAATAATAATACTATTAATAATAATAAAATAAATAATAATAATAATAATCTTAATAATAATAATAATAATAATAATATTAATAATATTAATATAAATAATAAATAATAATAATATTACAGAGGGAGTAGTATATGTGTAAAAAAAACTCGAGCAGAAACTGGCCTTTTATAGGCAACTTTTTGGAATCTGATACCCATTCGATCGCATGGGTTTTTGGTGTATTTGCCATGCGATCGCATGGCCGCCTGATCCAGCTCAAAATGTTTTTGTTTTCTTGTTTGTCGACATATTATTATATAATATATATAATTTAAATAATTAATTATATATTATATTAAATTCATGTGCATAGTTGACTTGTAATTTTCGTTCCGATGACTCGTACGTTGTCACTCGACTTATATCCCGGTTCTGGTTTCTCGAACGCATTTTCGTACGCTTAGAAAACTCGCAATTTACGTTTTGTGACTCGTACCTTTGTCAAAATATAGTCTTAAATTATCAATAAACTATATCATTCAAAGTGTATCTTAAACTTTCGAGTGTTTTGGTCATTTACTTCTAAAAATCATTGTCTCGCTATTTGTTAATATATATATAATAACAAATCGTTTTATGACCAAGTTAATATATATTTTCAACATTCATAAAAACGTTTTAAATATACGTCGCAAGTTATTCATATAATTAATATTCCAACTTATCATATATATTCAAATAAATATTTAAACTAATAAGTTTAATGTATGGTATCAAAGAATTAGTACATTGTTTCGTTTTCAAGTTATAGTATATATATATGTATCTATATACATATAATTGTTCGCGAATCGTCAAGAACAACCGAAAGGTATTTGAATATATGAAAGTATCGAAAATGTTAATCATACAAAGATTAAGTTTAAATCTGGTCAGAAATTTTCGGGTCATCACAATTTCCTTCAACCGTTGTCTTGTCTCTGTTAGAGCTCTCGCAGCTTTCAGTCTTGAAACGTTTGGATGTCGGATTAAAGGGTTCAGCCTTTTTGTACACACCATTAAATGGTTTCTCCATTCCCGGCCGGTGACGCCAGCCGTCAACAGCCTTCTCTGCCTCATTGATGATGACTGGATTTTTACCACTGAAGTGTGCTGATGGGGAGAAAAAAGTTAGCCTTTTAAGAACTGATACACGTTTTTCCTCCATGACATGTGGTGTCTCCCATGATTTAGCGCATTGCCTATCTCGAGTGCACTTGTTCCCAGGGAAAGGGTGTCTGGTGGATTGAACCGTTACCACACCTCACCGGGTTAGGAGTTTGAGTATACCGTGAGCGGTAGAGGCTATTGCACCAAACTTCCTGAAGAACTATCTTCCCAGTATCACATTCGTGGCAGTCACAGATTTAACGACATAAAAGTTGATTACTTCGCTACGGAAATAGGGTTGAATACCCACCGTGACCGTTGCCTTGAGTTTACCTATGGGTTCTTCATTGGAACCCGTGAACCCAGAAATGACAGCATTAGATTGTCTCATCTTCCTTCGGACAAACTTTGGGAGTTTTGAAAGGCAATGGGCATACAGGACTTCAACTTCACTTCCCGTGTCGGTGTACATTTTGCTGACCGGGAACCCATCTATCATGCTGGTAATGACTACCGGTTCATCCCAAGAGTATTGTGTCGGTAGTCCCGGGAATGTGATGGCAGCATCTTTTCAGGAGCTTTGCGGGACAAACTCGTCCTTCTCGACATTGATCATGTTAATGACAACTTTATCTTTCACCTTCTCACATTTCTTACTGTCTTCCTTTTGCCAACTGAATGTTTTATTGGGATCAGCCTTTTTGAACTTTCATCCTGACAACAAGTGATTAAGTTCGCCTGCCTTGATTTTAGAAATGATTTCACGTATTAACGCTTTGCATTCATCGGTGTCATGACCATTGTCCTCATGAAACTCAGAATTCTTTTCTGACTTTTGACCGTCCCGTTTTTCTAGTGGTACCGGAGGGGTAAACTTTGCCTTTACTGGTTTCGTTAACAGTATCTCCCTTAGGGTTTTGGAAAGGCTGTCGATTAAGGACCCTTTATCATATGGTTTTCGGCTGCTCTTGTCATGCCTGTAGCTATCATGGCTTTTATCGTGATGGTTGTGGTTTTTGTGATGGCTTTCACTGAGCCTGCTGCTATCATAGCGATGCCTGTCGTCGCTTCTCCTCTCCTCTTCTCTTTTCTTCTCTTCCCGGTGATACCCAACCTGTCTCTCCCTCCCCGAGTGTTGGTATTGCCTTGCTACCGTCACAGCATCTGCAAATGTACCCGGGATGTTCCACCGGAGTTCAGAAATAAGCGATGGGTGTGCATCTTTGTCCAGTCATGTTATGAATCCGGAAATCTGCTGCGTTTCCGGGAGCCCTGGGATTTTTTAACACTCCACCATATATCTTGTGATGAAGCTTTCAATTTTCTCTCCCCGGTATATTGGTATCTCGTGAGCATACAAGTGTGTATACGTGTGTCGGCAGAGGTTCTAATATTGCATGAGAAACTTTTCTTGCAAGTCTGCGAAGCATGTGATTCCGTTAGGTGGTAATTTTGTGAACCACTCCCTGGCAGCCGACTGTAGTACAGTCGGAAAGAGATGACATGCTAGCTCATCACACCAATGTTGGGTTTTCATGGCGCCCTCAAAGATTTGCAGGAAATCATCCAGGTCAGTAGTGCCATTATACACCCCCAAAGTGACTGGTATGACGATGTTAGCAGGGAGTATACAGCCGGTGATCCGTTCGTATTGCTTTTGGCTAGTATCCAACATCTCAACCGGTCGCTTTGCTTTGTTACCGATGATTAAGGCGAACAGATTTTCAAGTGCATTTCCATGGACGGCGGGTTGCGACAAAGAGTGTTTGTATGCCGGCGGTGCAGCCTGCACAAGGAGCTCGGTTAGCCATGTATTTGCGGCGGCCTTAGTGACACCTTCGTTTCCCGCACCGATGTTCAACAGTGGGCTAGACTTCAGAACGTCTAGAGTTTGCGATTGCTGCTTCTCTTCTAGACTGTTATCATTCAACATGGCTTTTAGCTTCTCGATTACTTGTTTCTCGACGTCGGCTGAGATCATTTTGGTGATCATGTCGGTGTCGTTGTGAGATGATCCGACGCCGCTTGAACCACAAGTTTTGAGACCAAGGGCGCCGAGCTTCAACCTATCTCCACCGGGTGGTGATCCCTCGTGTGTGTCCTCGTCATCATCGGAGACATTCATCTCGTCTCCCGACGCTCACCGGAGTGGATGTGAGCGATTGATTGTTTTGGAGGTTGAGGTGGCTCCACCGTTGGTGAACTTCCTTTGTTCAAAGGTGGTTGAACGTCATCGCTCGTGCCTTTCTTGCTTGCCGTTTCGCAATTTGGTTTCACTGTGTTGTTCGTATCTTTAGGTGCGCCATTTGATCAAACCAAAATCGCTTCGTGTTTTGGATTCGGGTTTGAGTGCTTGATTTGGGAAAAAGAGTGAGTCGAATTTTTTAACTCCAACAATTGTTCGAACCCCGATTTGGAATCTGGATTCCAAGGGCATAAAACAATCGATTGAATTAACCTTATTCGATCGGAATCGAATAAGTCAATATCTTAGAGTGAAGATCAGCTCCGGTGATAATCGAAGCACTGATCGGAATTGAGTTAATCGACTGGAGTAACGCTATCGTGATCAATTTGGGCAGAGTAACATTAATGCATCTAGTGTTATTTAATAAACGATCTTGTTCATGTATTTATAGATGTTAGGATGGAATGATGACGTGGCACATGTTTTCATGACCCGTCCTAATCCATTTGGACGAATACATTATATTTGGTAACATCGCGAGGTACTTGACCTCTATATGATACATTTTACAAATATTGCATTCGTTTTTAAAAGACAAACTTTCATTACATCGAAAGTTGACGGCATGCATACCATTTCATAATATATCCAACTATAAATGACTTAATAATATTCTTGATGAACTCGACGACTCGAATGCAACGTATTTTGAAATATGTCATGAATTACTCCAAGTAATATCTCTAAAATGAGCAATTGCACAGCGGAAGATTTCTTTCGTACCTGAGAATAAACATGCTTTAAAGTGTCAACCAAAAGGTTGGTAAGTTCATTAGTTTATCATAATCGATCATTTTCATCATTTTAATAGACCACAAGATTTTCATTTTCATTTCTCATAAATATACGTCCCATGCATAGAGACAAAAATCATTCATATGGATTGAACACCTGGTAACCGACATTAACAAGATTCATATAAGAATATCCCCTATCATTCTGAGAAATCCTTCGGACATGATAAAAACAACATCGAAGTTCTAAAGCATCCGGTACTTTGGATGGGGTTCGCTAGGCTCAATAGATCTATCTTTTGGATTCGCGTCAATTAGTAGATCGGTTTACTAGTTCTTAGGTTACCAAGCAAAAGGGGCATATTCGGCTTCGATCATTTACCCATATAATGCTGTTTCAATTACTTGTGTGTATTTCGTAAAACATTTATAAAAATTGCGCATGTATTCTCAGCCCAAAAATATAAAGGGTAAAAAGGCAAATGAAACTCACAATACTGTATTTTGTAGTAAAAATACATATGACGACATTGAACAACTGAACAATGCAGGGTTGGCCTCGGATTCACGAACCTATACCATTTATATATATATATATATATATATATATAAACACATATAACTATATTCGAACAAATTTATATATTATTATTAGTGATATAATGTTTATATTTAATAATTTATAGGTTTTATTAATTAATTCAGTATATTTATTTTATATATACTTTTAAAAATATTAATATAGTTATGTTATATGTATTAAATATATTTTTATATAACTAATAGTCATTTGATAATATTAATAATAATAACTAAAAAGTTGTTTCGTTTTATAATAATAATAATAACAGTTGTTATGATAATAATAATGATACTAGTATTAATAAAAATGATAATAATAATAATAATAATAATAATAATAATAATAATAATAATAATAATAATAATAATAATAAAATAATAATACTAATGTCAAAATAATAATAATAATAATGATTATAATAATAAAATTGAAGCACAACCTTTAAAGAACAAAGCTTTAAAAAAAAATGTCAATGCCCGGGCTCGAACTCGCTACCTTCCGTTCGCCCAACACCACCAAACCATCTGCTCTATATGCTTTTATCTGTTATATTTCACAACTAAATTCTATATAACCCGTAAATTCCCGTTTTCATCACGATGGGCCTGCAATTGCTGTTGGGCCGGTTGTGGCTGGGAAAAACAAGTTGGGCCAAGTTATTGTGAAGACCAGTTATAGCTTAAACAGATTTGTCAGTATCATTCACGAAGGGTTTTGATTTTTATTTATTTATTTATTTTTTATTTTTGGTAATACTCGATTGACAATGGAAGCATAAACAGGAAAATTACTCAGTCATCATGTAATCACTTCATCTCCAACGTCATCAAGTATCATCATCTTTATTCTCCATAGTCACTATTCACCTTCTTCTTCGTTGAATCATTATTAATATCTTCGTGAAATTATCATCGTTATTCCTTGTATCTCGTAAATGAGTCGCCAACACCTTCTTCATTGTTATAATAAGAAACAGAAATAGATTAACAGTCTAACTCTCGCTGTAGAATTGTTACTGTTCCATCTGGGTTACGATAAGAAAAGGATAAAGAAAAAAAAATAAAGTAACAGATGGTGTTGGTTGGTTGTTTGTCCAGGAAGAAACACAAACAGGAAATCGTAAATTGCAGCTGTATTAATAACGATAGGTGTGGTGGTGTTTTCTCATTTTGAACCGGAACATATCAGCGTTAAAGCAAAGGGTTTAATGATGGTGTTTATTGGCGACTGTTGTCAAACTAAATCATGAGAGAGAGAGGAGAGAGATGGAGATGGTGGTTGTAGCCGGTGGATCATGGTCGTGGTGTTTAGTGATGGTGTGTGGTGGCCGAAGGCAGCAGCCTTGCTGTAGCTATGGTGGTGGTTTGTCTGCAGAAAACACGAACACGATAGTAAGTGTTTTATATGATAAAGGTGGTTATCGAAGGTAACCGTGGTGATGATTTGGAGGTGGTGGTGATTGAAGGTGGACTAGGGTGATGATGGCGGGTTTGGTTCGTAAACAGAAAACAGAAAAAAATATAGAGTTATGGTGATGGTTATTCGAAGTAGATATATTAATCCATGATGTTCTAATGGTTGGAGGTTGTGGGTGTTCTTGATGATGATTCTTTGGTGGAGTTGTGGTGGATTTATGGTGGTTTGAGATGGTGATGAGGTGGCGGATATGGTTTGTCGAAGGGGAAGAAATATGAATGTTTTTAATATCTCCATGCTTAAAGTATCAATTGAAAATGGTAATAGGTATTTAGATAGATATTCAATGGTTTTTATCATTCCATAAGAAATATGTAAGTATATATATATATATATATATATATATATATATGATATCCTATACTAGTAATAATAATAGTTAGTGAAATATGTGTTAGTGATGATCAAAGAAGAAAGGCAGGGAACAAGAAGATGTTTTGAGTTCTTGGTGGATTGAGGGTTTGGTAAAAGGTGAATGAGTGGGTTGGTCATGCCATCTTTTTAGAGAGTAAAAGAAATTAAATATATGTAGTAGTGATGTTAGGTGATGATATACATTGCATATGCCTATCAATAAATATATTACTCCGTAAATTATCATTGTAAAGAAGACACAAATAGTAATTTTATTATTAATAATATTAATATAATAATAAATCTAAATCATTCACATGCACACAGTATGGCATATTCGCCGTCTCTATTTGTCTATTTCTACCGACAGTTTTTACGGACTGTGTATCGTGCGAAATCAATGGCGGATAAAAGTGTTCAGAAAAATCCCATATTTTTAAATTAACCATATTTATTTATTTTGGTCATTATGGTATAAAATTCGATCATTAATTTGTTAAATAAAAATTACATCAAATGTCCCTCTCAATTCTTGGTAAAATATAAAAAGTGTTAAAATTTAATAACTAGATCCTAAATACATTTGTAGTAAGCCTAAAATTTATAGAACTCATTTTCGGATCACCGTTTATTTTAAAACCAATATAAGTTTGATTTTAACTCGCTCTCATAACCATCGAATGATGAACTAGTGCTACCATCGTTTACTAAATGAATTCGAAACCAAATATGTATGTATGTATATATATATATATATATATATATATATATATATATATATATATATATATATATATAGAGAGAGAGAGAGAGATTTATAATAAATTTTTATTATTACTTACATACTTTTTCATATTTATTTCTAACAATTAAGTTGTATATTATTTCTAATAATATTTCAAAATAAAATATATATATATATATATATATATATATATATATATATATATATATATATATATATATATATATATATATATATATATATATATATATATATATGTATATACACATTCAAATATATATATATTTATTTACAAATAATTGTTCGTGAATCATCGAGCACAGTCAAAGGGTAATTGAATATATGAACATAGTTCCAAAATTTTTGAGACTTAACATTATAGACTTTGCTTATCGTGTCGAAAACATATAAAGATTATGTTTAAATTTGATCGGAAATTTCCGGGTCGTCACACATGTCCCTTTCATGGTTGTAATGAAATTTGCCAATCCCGAGGGGTGACGTGGCATCTGTCCTTTTCATGGGAATAATCAAGCAGATCCTAACAAACTTTCCTAGATTCGTGGGCTGACGTGGCATGCAACTTGCTTGCATGCTTGTTCCGGGACGAGGTATCTATTTCGGGACAGTGCACTTCCTTCGGGACGGCTTGCTTGTCCCGGGAGGGTATCGTTATGCCGAATTGAAATACCGAACCAAGAAGTGGTGACGGTACCAGCAACATGTCAGTTCCGGCTAAGGTGTCAGAGCTCTTAGCCTAATTTGGGAAAGTTTTGCTCTCCATTTGTCACCATGACTGGCTATATGATGGCGGTTATAATTGTCATGACTGGCTACATGATGCCGGTTATATGTGTGTCATCCAGGCGCTTAATCTAGCCATTCATCCGGCGTGGTAAAGTTGCCGAGATGATGTCGGATGGATGTTGGGAAAGGGTCCGTGTTCCGGGACAGACGATGCCGGGTAAAATCCTTGTCGGGACACTTGCTTGTTTTGAGATGGATCATTATGCATATCATTAAATGCAATGAAGGCATTGCATACGCTAAATGTAGGGGGGAGTTAAAATTTCGGGCCATTTTTAAACTTTTTTGGGTAAACTAGTCACATATACTCTCTAAAGATTAAAACTTGCATTGTCGAACAATTTTTGGAACAAGTTTCTAACCATTACACTAGTTCAGATCATAAACACTAAAATGGTTGAAACTTGTAAAATTTTCTAACTTTTTGGGAAAAGTAAAGTCTTTTCCTTGATTTTCAAAACTTAAGGAAGTAAAGTCTTTCTTTTGCTTCATTCTTGTGATTCACTAAGTGAAAGTAAAGTCTTTCACTTTTCTTATGATTTTGCGCAAAAATGATAAAATTTTGAGAAAAATCAAATTTATGTTTGAAAGTTAAAGTCTTTCATGCATGTGCACCAAAACCAAGTGTTTAAAGCTTTATGCTTTAACATTTCCGGATGAATCAAGTCCATCCTTTGTAGGAAGTCAAGTCTCCCGAATTTCGTTCTACTTGGTGTGGGAGACTTCCTAATCCACACCATTTCACATTGACATTGGTTGTCTCATCATTTCACGATGTTTCAACCGATGTATCATACCGTGGGAAGAGGAGCCTTGAGCTTCACAAAGTGCTATCCTTTTTAGGAGCAATGGCTTCGTTCTAGTGTTGCTAGACAACACAACCCATAGCCAAAAGCTATGGCACCCTTGCACTTGAAATTAACGGAAAGGTAGTAACTACTTCCTACCTTTTCTAAAAATAAGTATAAAAGCTTGTTATGTGGGAAGTATATAAGCATCATCTTATTTTGGATGTAAAGTCTTCCAAATTATGTTTGTTCCAAGCTTGGGAGTAAAGTCTCCCAATTCAAGCTCGATTATTTGAAAGGAAGTTAAAGTCTTCCTAGTGCTTCAAATATTTTTTGGAATTGGCGGACTCTCTTATTTAGCCACGTGGGGCCCTAATTCCACGAACCTTCGTCAATGCTTTTGCCCTACTATGAGAGAAACCATAGAGTTGTGATAGAAAGTTTGATGAGTGCCGGTTACCCCGAGCCCGGGTAACCAAGTAAAGGTGGGGTACCCAGTCCCTTACCTTTGGCACACCCACCTTAACCCTATTCTTGGAATTGACGATTATCAATTGGAATTGACGAAATATATTTGGAATTGACGATCATTCTTAGAATTGACGAAAAATAGGTGTTTTGGGGGCATGGATGTAGAAGAGGTATATCCATTGCAGGTTGATGAGGTGAGCATTCTTTGTGGAAGTGTATTCTTTACACGATGCATTTCATGATTAGTGTTGATGTGTACGATTTTCATGGCCCTTATTCATTTCGGGGTGCATTTTACATACTTTGGGTACACTTTGAGTTTGTTTGAGTAGACTTGTATTTGATATGATTGATTTATTTGATGAGTTTATGGCTATCCCGTGAATCCTACATATTTGGTCAAGGTCAAGGAGGTTAAGTTCGAGTTTGTAATGATTTGATACTACTGTGATTGGTGTTTGATGACCTTCTCCTAGATGAACTTGACTTTGACCGGGGGCATGATTGGTTCGGGTAGACTTAGGCTTGAATTATGTTTATGTTAGTGTTTGAGGATTCAAGATTTGAAGATACTATTTGGAGCTTGAGTTAATCTAGTATTAGTAGAAAGAAGAGGATGATTGTGCTTGGTCCTAGCAAGTGCAAGTTTTTGGAGAACGCTATTACCGCCTAGTGCATATTCATGAAAGGTATCATTTTGAGCTTAACCTTCTTGCGCTTTGGCATTGTTCACTTATTTGTTCTCTATCTCCAAAACTTGTTTTGTCGATTGTTTGCTTGAGGACAAGCAAAGGTTCAAATGTAGGGGGTTTGATATCGCTCCATTTATATATATTTTATTTCACGATATCTACCTCACTTTGCTCGGTTTTTGACTATCTCGGAGCCTATTTAGTGTGTTATTGAGCTAATTGGTAAACTAAGGGCTAAGGAGTTTATTTGGTGTAAAATTGACCAAATCATGGGCAAAATTGGCTAAGAAAATGACAAGTGCAGGAAACAGTTCCAAAAGCGCCACTCCTGTATAGGAGCGCCGCTCCTGAAGGCCCAAAAGCGCCGTTCTAGAAGGAAAAAAAGCGCTATTATGCACGATTTGTCTCCATTTTTCATCAGTGAGCAGAAGCGTCGTTCTACATGTCAAAAGCGTCGCTCCTGATCAGCCAAAAGCGTCGTTCCTCAACAAAAGTGTCGCACCTCCAAAGTCAAAAGTGCCGCTCCTCACCAAGCCAAAAGCACTGCTCCTGAAGAAAAAGCGGCGCTCCTGACACTGTTTCAGCCCAGATTTCCAGCACTATAAAAGGAATGCGATTAGGTCATTTTTCAAATGCATCTTTGGGAACAGCTGCTTAAGGTCCGAATTTCACATACAAAACCCTAATTTCATCATCCATTGGTGTTTAAGGGTGGATTCAAGGAAGCTATCTCAAGATTCATCATTGTTTAGCTTAGATCTTCATCTTCTTTACATTTTGGGTTGTAATCTTCACTTTACTTTTCATATTTTGCATTGATTACTTGTAATAACTTAAAAATGATAATGATTTACATTTCTATGCTTATTATTAGTTTAATTTTAGCTATGATTGGCTAAATCTCTTGTGTTTGCTTATCTATTAATCTCTAATACTAGTGTTTGCCCCAAATCAATTGATTATTGTGGTTTGAATGAATTACATGATCATGTGTTGTTGAGTTGGCTAAAGATCCATTATTATGAGTTTGTTTTAGGCTCGACTTTGATTACATATGTTGTGTAGCTCTCTTAGTGATTTGAGAAGTGAATCAATATGTGTTTCAACACCTTAGGTGATCTAGACAACTAGTTTAGGAATTGCAAGTGATTGTATTCTTGATCTAGGTTGGTTTTCAATTGGCCTCTAGTCAATATAGTAATGCCGATTATCTTAAGTGATTTCGATAGTTGGGGGTTTTAAGTGATTTTAACCTAAGCTCAATCTCAATGACCAAATCATGCTTAACTCAATCTTAAGATATAAAGCTTATGTGAATTCGTAGAGTATCATTTGATTTGACATTTAGTAGTGATGCTAAACATTTAATAGTTCAACAACTAATGAGATAGCAATATAGGCAAAATGGGGCAAGCCAAGCATATAGAGGATTAGATAAGTGAACACGTCTTAGTTAATTTGTTTTAAGTCTTAATACTTCACTACTTGTCTCTTGTTACTAGTTTAATTGATAAATTTATGTTTGTTTAATTGTGCAAGTTTTAGTTGTTAGTTGATATCAATCGAAACACCCCCCCCCCCCCCCCCAAATCAAACAAACCCTAGGACAATTGATAGTTTCAAATATCCGACTTACACCGTGTCTCTTGGGACGAACTTGATAAGAATACTTACATTAAAGTGCTATAATAACTGGGTTATAAGTGCTCGTTAGTTGTGTGTGCTTGATTGTAGTGTTTAAATCAAATATAAATTTAGAGGGTAAAAGATGTATATCGTACGAACGCATCAGCTGGTATGTTAATAAGGTGAATGTGATGATTGTTCATATGGATAGACAAGTGATGTTTTGTTTAGTTAAAACTGTAGATAAAAGGACTAAATTTTATTGCAGTTTCATATATGCAAGTAATAATGGGTCTCAAAGGAAAAGATTATGGAAAGATTTGAAAAACCAAGCTATCATTACTGCACACAACCCATGGATTATTATGGGAGATTTTAATGTTACAAGGAGTAGTAGTGAACATAGTTCTGGTTGCTCATTTGCTAATGATGAAATGAATGAGTTTAATGAGTGTATTACTGATATTAAGTTTGAGGAAATAGGTAGTTCAGGGTTTCTCTTCACTTGGACAAAATCCCTCGAGAACCCTAATTGTGGTACCCTTAAAAAGCTTGACAGAATCATGTACAATGAAGATTTTCTCAATAATTATCCTCAAGCTAGTGGTATTTGTTTTACCTTATATAGTATCTGATCGTAGTCCTGCTATAATGGTTAAACCTAATGGGCTGCAGAAGAAGAAAAAAGCTTTTAGGTTTATGAACCATATTGCTAGCAAAGATGAATTTTTGCAGATTGTTGATAAGCATTGGAACACTCAGATTAATGGCTGTAAGATGTTTTAAGTGGTGTCCAAACTTAAACAACTTAAGAAGGATTTGAAAATATTGAACTGGTCCAATGGTAATGTATTTTCAAAATTCAAAGAGTTGAGGGATAAGCTTAAAACGTGTCAAGCTGCTATTGATGTGGATCCTCATAATGTGACTCTTAGAGATAATGCGGTCCACATTTTGGCAGAATATGATAAGGCAAAATATGATGAGCTTATTGTATTGCAGCAAAAGGTAAAAATCCAATGGCTCTCAGAGGGTGATAAAAACACTAAATTTTTTCATAGTGTTTTAAAAAGCAGAATTCAAAAGAGTAGAGTTGATCACATTTGTGATGAGCAAGGCAACATATACAGTGTTGATCAAGTGGGATGTCAATTTGTTAAACACTTTAAAGAATTCCTTGGTGAAAATAGAAAATGTAATTCCATAATAGAATTGAGTGATATCTTTAGTACCACTCTTACAGAATCTAAAGCTCAGGCTATGGTGGGTCCTGTTACAAATGAGGAAATCAAGAAGGCCATGTTTGATATAGATGACAATAAAGCTGCTGGTCCTGATGGTTACTCCTCATTGTTTTTTATAAAAGCTTGGAGCATTGTGGGTCCTGATGTTTGCAGTGTTTTGCAGGAATTCTTTAGGAATGGAAAGCTGCTTAAAGAGGTTAATGCTACTCTTATTGCTCTTATTCCTAAAATAGAGACTCCTAATAAAGTATCAGACTTCAGGCCTATAGCATGCTGTAATGTGCTTTATAAGTGCATAAGCAAAGTTCTTACTAATAGATTAAAGAGTGGCTTAGATAAATTAGTGCAATGCGACCAGAGTGCTTTCATTCCTGGTAGGGCCATTCATGATAATATTGTAGTTGCTCGAGAGGTGCTAAAAGGATATAATAGGTCAAAAGGTCCTAAAAGGTGTGCATTGAAGATTGACCTTCAAAAAGCTTATGATACAATAGATTGGATATTTCTTAAAGATATCCTTGTTTGCTTTGGGTTTCATGAAAAGATGGTGCATTGGATTATGGCTTGTGTCAGTAGTACGGCCTTCTCTATTTGTATTAATGGTGATATTCTTGGATATTTTAAAGGAGGTAGAGGGCTTAGGCAGGGTGACCCCATCTCCCCCATCTGTTTACTTTGGTCTGGTGGTTTATATTAAATAAGTAGTGGTTTTAAGTACCATTATAAGTGTAAGAGAATGCAACTTACTCACATCTATTTTGCAGATGATCTGTAGGTTTTATGCAATGGTGATGTTAAATCAATTAGGATGATTCAGAAGGTTTTGGATGTTTTTGGCAGGGTGTCAGGGTTACATCCTAATTTTGCTAAAAGCACTATCTTTTTTGGCAGTATTCCTGTAGATGTCTAACATAAAATTAGAAAGATTTTACCTTTTGAAGTTGGTCATTTACCTATGAAATACTTGGGTGTTCCACTTCTTGCTAAGAGATTAGGTATTAGGGACTGCAAGTGTTAAATTGATATAATCAACAGAAAAGTCAATAACTGGAAAAGCAAAAAACTTTCTTATGCTGGTAGATTGCAGTTAGTGGCCTCTGTTCTAAGTGCTATGCAGATATATTGGACTTCTGTATATGTTCTTCCTCAAGGTGTTATAGATGAGATAGAAAAAGTCTTGAAAGGCTTTCTTTGGAACCAAGATATTCGGTCAAAGGGAAAAGTAAAAGTAGCATGTAAACAGGTCTGTTATCCAAATGAGCAAGGTGGTTTAGGGTTAAAGCCTTTGAAGGATTAGAATGTTATTTTGTTGGTGAAACAGGTTTGGAGGATTCTAACTGAAAAGGAATCTCTATAGGGCAAATGGGTCAATGCAGTCAAGTTAAATGGTAGGGATTTCTGGAATATCCAGCCTTGTTATAATGATAGCCGGGGTTGGAGATTTCTTCTTGAATTAAGGGAGAGAATTAAACCTCATGTGGTGTATGATATCAGTAATGGTAGAGAAGTCTTTAAATGGCTTTCTAATGATGGAAAAATGTGCCTTTTTCAACCCACCAAGTTTGGAAGGATTTAAGTGTTAACAAGGCCAAAGTGGTATGGCATCATGTTGTTTGGTTCAAGTTTTTTTTATCCTAAACATGCTCTATGGTTAGCCATTCTTAATAGATTATCTACTCAAGAGAGAATGCAGTCTTGGATGCCAAATACTGTGTTTAAATGCTCTTTGTGTGATAAATTCAAGGATTCCATTAGCCATTTATTTTTTGAATTTGAATTCAGTAAAAGTGTATGGGAGTGTATGAAGAAGAAGTTGATATTCAAAGGGCTGCCAAATCATTTAGATGGTTTTGTTAATAGGTTGGCTCTTTATCCATACATAAATAAGATATGGTGCACTGTGAATCGAATCATGCTTGCAGCTTGTGTATATTATATTTGGAATGAAAGAAACTGCAGGCTATTCAGGCAACAGAAGAGATCTGCAAGTGTTTTGTGTGGTATTATTGATGGGTTCATTCAATCGAAGTTATTGACTTTTAAAGTCAAACATTCAGTTCATACCTTGATGGTGGCTAAAGCTTGGAATTTGGAGTGGCAGAATGATAGGTTTATTATGAAATGATGTGGATTTTGTTTATCGGTTTTATTATATGGGTTTAGTTGTTTGTTGAATAGTCGTTGTTTGTTTTCTAGGCCTGGGCAGATCCAGCCCATTGTATGTTCTTCAAAATTAAAATATTTCTTTGTTTTGCCGGTAAAAAAAAACATCCCTCATTTTGTAAGTGTTTAACGTGTTATACATGCATCTAACAGAGGTTATTTGAACCCAATTCGAAATTATGATATATCTGTTTATGTTATAAAGATGTTTTGTTGGCTCTCTGAACATGTGGTATATCTTATTTGCCCATTTGAGGAACTTGTTGATTTCTTGAATGTGGTTTATGTTGATTTATATTTGTATGACAATTATTAGTCGAACTTTGCAACCCTGGATGAGAAAACAGAGCAGTCACCGGCAGAAGAGCTAATCTGCATTTTAAACAAGAAGGGCCCATCTTATGTGCAAAACTGGATAAAACGAAGCTACCATCTTTTCATGAGTATCTTTTTTAGTTAACAATAACAATAATAATAATAATAATAATAATAATAATAATAATAATAATAATAATAATAATAATAATAATAATAATAATAATAATAATAATAATAATAATAATAATAATAATAATAATAATAATAATAATAATAATAATAATAATAATAATAATAATGAGTTTCACTTTGTGAATTGCTCAACTTCAGATATGGATTCAGTGATTAAGTACTCGTACGATGACGGTTTAAAGGATATAAAAACCTCATTTGACTAGTAACTTTTACTCTTATGAGATTTATATAAACCTCCAGCCACATTTGCTACAAATAAAACTCCACTGGCACTAAATATATCTAGACATAATCATATACCACCACATAAATCATATAGAGTGGCCAGCGGTTTAGAACAAAAATGTAAATCTGCTTCGATCAAGCTACGGTTCAAACTCGATTTCATTTCAAAAGTAACCATCAACGCAATTAATATGTTACTTTTTGTTAGTCCGTGTTAATAGAGATGTGATTTGATAAATCCACACTCATTTTTTATACATCCACCACAATCTTAAGTAAGTTCCAAAAGTACCCTTTTAATTATAATTATTTATATTGTTTATTCATTTTTAATCCCATATAAGTACAATACAATCTTTGGAGTTCTTCACACCTATCTTCTTACCTTTACCGAAATTCATATTCATATTCCTATCCCTTCTAATTCTACACTAAATATTGTGAACACAGTATCAAATTTTCAAATTTTAACATACTAAATTTGATTCGAGTGAGCTAGGCAATGTAACCAGCAACACAACCAGCACAAGCTCAAAAGAGGTTATACTCGAGTCTGGTCAAGCAATGGTCATGTTGCCATCCCTTTCTTATCATCTAATTGTTTATGGAGCAGGTTCAAGAAGCTCAGGGCTTACCCTACTTCAGTTCTTAAACTGAAGTAGTTATGTTTTTATGAATAAAGTTTTTAATAGTTAAAGGCAAGCCAGCAATTAAGAAGAACCAGCTAGTCGGACCAGCAAAATGTCTTTAGTTCAACCAACAAAGTTCTACTCAGCCGATAAAGCTAGTTCAACCAGCAAGACGAACTTCAGTACAACCAGCAAGATGAACTTTAGTACAACCAGCACGCGATGCTTTTTTCATTCTAAAAGGCTAACATGCTGATACGATTCAAAGATTAACTTATGCTTTCAGTAAACTGGTCAGGTTATGTGCTTAACATGTGCGTGGCTGTTCTAGAATGTTAGCTGTCCAAGGAAGATTCTTATCTATCATTGGCTGCTTTTTATCATGGGAGGAGCACTACTAAATGCCATGCTTTTTGCAGATTATGTCCTTTATTCTTATTGGCTAATTTGTAATTGTTTGTCCTTTTTTTGTCTATATTTTCTTTTTATGTTTTTGTCTTATCTAGAAAGTAGCTGTTATGCTTCTCCTATAAATAGAGAGCTCTTGTAATTGTAAAACTCAGTTGATGAATGAATGAAAGTTTGATAGAGCTTATCGATTTACAAAATCCTTGTGTCTTTAAGAATCTTTGATTCTGGTGGGTAAGTGTAGTTTCTTTACCAGTGTTTGTGGTGTTACTTTATCAAACATTGTGGTGAAATCCAAATCTTCATTTCTGATATTATAGTTGTGGTAGAATCTTTATCAGCTGTAGTTGAAGAATTGGAGTATTTCTAGATCTCTAATTATGGGGGTATCTTTATCAATTTGGGGTTTAGATTCTTCTCTCCTTGTGTTCTTATTTTAGAGTTTTATACTATGTTTTGGGGCTGTTACTGTTACAAATTGGGGGTTTCATGTTCAGATCTGTTAGGTGAAGAAAGCTTGTTCTAAATTGCGTTTTTAAAGTCATAATTACGCATCAAAGTGGTATCAGAGATTAGGTTGCTAATCCAAAGCTTTCTTATCATTTTTTATTGTTGTTTCAGTTCATACTCTGTTCTTGAGCTGAAAAGCTTATTTCCAGATCTAATTTGAAATGGCTGAGATTCCTAGAAACATGAATCTTGAAGAAGCTCATAATTTTCGAAGAGATATAGCTATTGAAGCTCTAAAGCATCAGATGGAAAGAATGGTTAACTTGTTGGAAGATGATGTGCCAAGAAGAAATAGAACCAAATATGAAAATGGAGATACAACCATTGTGTCCTCCAGTACTGAATCTGAAGATGGTAGACATGGATCTACTGATGGATCTCATGCTTCTTCGCAATGAAGAAGAAGGCGTAGGAAACGAGCTGATGATTTGAAAGATATCAAGATAGATCCAATTTGATTTTGAAGGGTCCTCTAATCCTGAAGATTACTATGAATGGGTTCAGACCATGGATAGAATTATGGAGGTTAAAGGTTATGATGATAAAAAGGCCTTTAAAGTTGCTGTAATCAAGCTAAAGAAGTATGCTTCAATGTGGTATGATAATCTGAAAAAGGAAAGGCAGTATGAAGGAAAGAAGATGATCAAGACCAGGTCCAAATTAAAAGAGTGTATGCAGAAAAGATTTGTTCCTCAAGCTTACAAATAAGATCTGTATCTACAGATGAATACACTCAAGTAAGGCAGCATGATTGTTGTTGATTACATCTAAGAGTTTGAGCAGCTCAAGATTCGTACCAATGTCAAAGAAGCTGAAGAACACACTAAAGCAAGATTCGTTGGAGGTTTAAATGCTTCCATTGCTGATCAAGTTGAAATGCAGCCTCTATGGACATTTGAGAGTGCTTGCAAGTTGGCTATTCAAGTGGAGAAACAAGCAAAAAAGAAAACTAATTTTAAGTCTTATTCCAAGTCAGCAATGCTGACTATGAAGGGTCAATCCTCAACGCTGCCTAAACATAACGAGGCAGCATCTAAAGACAAAGAACAGGTTGTAGCTGGTAGTTTTAAAGAAGATAGAAGGAAATGCTTCAAGTGCCATGGATTTGGGCATTTTCAAGCTCAATGTCCTAACCAGCAAGCTCTTACATTAAAGGAGATTGAAGATTTGGAAAGGGGTTTCGAAACCGAACCAGCATATGATGAATCTGATAATAAAGAGTTTGTTGCTACTGATATTGGACTATTTTTGATGGTTCGAAGGGTAATGCACTCAGCAGAATCTATTGAAGATAAGAGCCAGCATGAAAACATCATTCATTCAAGGTCGACAATCAAAAGCAAAGTGTGCAGCCTGATTGTTGATGAAGGAAGCTGTGCAAACGCAGCATCTGCTCACATGGTGGAAAAGCTTGAGCTGGTTACAAAGATGCATCCTCATCCCAATAAACTTCAATGGCTTAACCAAGGCAATGAGGTAAAGGTCACTCGCCAAGCAACTGTTCCATTTTCCATTGTAGTGTTTATCAAGATGAGATTACTTGTGATGTTATTCCTATGGATGCTTGTCATTTGCCGATTGGTAGAACTTGGTTATTTGATAAGTATGTCTATCATAATGGACACCAAAATACTTATTCGTTGTATGTGAATGGTAAAAAGATCAGCCACACTTCTTTCAAGCCTAGTGAAATACCTATAGCTGACCCTACTACTAAGAATGATAAAACTTTGTTTATGACTCAAGCTGAAGTTGATACTGAATTAAAGGGTGGTACTGGTGCTTACTTATTGCTGCTGGTTGAAAGTGATGAGTTGAACCAACATGACGAAGTACCAGATGGGGTAAAACCATTGTTATCCGAATTTGCTGATGTGTTCCCAAATGAATTACCTGCTGGTTTACCACCAATAAGGGGTATCGAACATCAAATTGATCTAGTACCAGGATCTATTCTTCCTAACAAAGCAGCTTATCGATGTTCTCCTCATGAAACAAAAGAATTAGAAAAGCAAGTTAATGAGCTGGTGGCAAAGGGGTATGTTAGAACCAGCATGAGTCCTTATTCAGTACCAACTTTGCTGGTTCTAAAGAAAGATGGTTCCATGAGAATGTGTGTAGACAGTAGAGCTATTAACAACATCACCATCAAGTATAGGTATCCCATACCTAGATTAGATGATATGTTAGATGAGCTGCATGGTTCTTGTGTATTCTCCAAAGTTGATCTTAGAAGTGGGTATCATCAGATTCGTATGAAAGAAGGAGATGAATGGAAGACAGCTTTCAAGATCAAAGGTGGGTTATACGAGTGGTTGGTTATGCCTTTTGGATTATCTAATGCACCCAGCATGTTCATGAGACTTATGAATGAAGTGCTCAGACCACTTATTGGTCAGTTTGTGGTTGTTTACTTTGATGACATTCTAGTGTACTCAAAAACTAAAGAAGAACACTTGGATCATTTGAGGAAGGTATTTGAGCTATTAAGGCAGTATCAATTATATGGGAAGATGGAGAAGTGTGATTTTTTTGTTAGCAAAGTGGTGTTTCTTGAATATGTGGTTTCTGAAGAAGGCATTAAATGGATCCATCTAAGGTGGAAGCAATCAGATCATGGACTAGTCCTTCTTCCATCACTGAAGTGAGAAGTTTTCATGGTTTAGCTTCATTTTATAGAAGATTTATCAAAGACTTCTCTACAATTATTGCTCCAATTACTGATTGTTTGAAGAAAATAGTGTTTGAATGGTCTAGTTCTACCCAATCAGCATTTGAATTGTTAAAAATGAAGTTAAGTTCAGCACCTATACTTGCTTTGCCTAATTTTGATATGTTGTTTGAACTTGAATGTGATGCAAGTGGTGTTGGCATTGGAGCTGTGCTAGTGCAAGGAAAAAGACCAGTAACTTATTTCAGAGAAAAGCTAAATGGGTCTAAGCTAAATTATAGTACTTATGATAAGGAGTTTTATGCCATCATTCGAGCTGTTGATCACTGGTCTCATTATTTGAAGCCAATGCAGTTTGTTCCCTTTTCTGATCATGAAGCATTGAAATACATTAATGGTCAGCACAAACTAAATCCAAGGCATGCAAAATGGGTAGAATTCTTGCAGATGTACTCCTTTTTGTCTAAACACAAGGTTGGTACCTCTAATGTTGTTGCTGATGCTCTATCGAGGAGATATTCATTGTTGTCAATTCTGGAAGCTAGAGTTCTTGGATTCTCATTTGTTAAGGAGTTATATGAAGCTGATCCAGACTTTGCTCCTATTTTGAATTGTTCTCCTGCTGAGTTTAAAAGAGATTATGTTGAACATTATGGTTTTCTATTCAAGGGCAGCAGATTGTGTATTTCAAAAGATTCAATCAGGGAGTTGCTGATTAGAGAAGCACATGGAGGTGGTTTAGCTGGTCATTTTGGGATTAACAAGACATTGGAGATCCTAAATGAACACTTTTATTGGCCATGTATGGATAAAGATGGTAAAGCTGTGATTAATCGGTGTGCTACATGCTTTCAAGATAAATCAGCTTTTCACAAGGGTTTGTATACTCCTCTTCCTGTTCCCAACCAGCCATAGGAAGATTTGAGCATGGATTTCATTGTTGCTTTACCAAGAATTCAGCGAAGCAAAGATTCAATTATGGTTGTTGTTGACAGATTTTTAAAGATGACTCATTTCATAGCCTGCAACAAAACTAATGATGCTACTATTGTTGCTGCTTTATTCTTCAAAGAGATTGTTCGTCTTCATGGAATGACAAAAACCATTGTGTCTGATCGAGATACAAAATTCTTAAGTTATTTTTGGAAGACATTATGGAAGTTGCTTGGTACAAAGCTTTTATTCAGCACTTCTCACCATCCCCAAAATGATTGCCAAACTGAAGTGACTAATAGAACTGTGGGAATGCTGCTGAGAACACTTGTGAAGAAGAGTTTAAAGGAGTGGGATTTGAAGCTCGCTCATGCTGAATTTGCTTTTAACAGAGCACCTAATTACTTCACTGGAAAATCACCATTCGAAATCTGCTATGGTGCAAATCCACTCACTCCCATTCATCTGGTTCCTTTTGCAATTGAGCCTAAGGCAAGTGTTGAGGCCGAAGCACAGGAAAAAGAGATGAAGAAGCTATATGAAGAAGGGAAGGCAAAACTTGAGAAGACTAACTAGCAATACAAGGCTAAAGCTAACCAGCACAGAAAGCAGCCCACTTTTACACCTAGTGATCTTGTTTGGATTCATCTAAGGAAGGAAAGATTCCCAGCAAAAAGAAAGAACAAGTTGATGCCGAGAGCTGAGGGTCCTTTCAAAGTATTGGAAAAAGTTGGTGATAATACTTACAAGGTCGAGCTGCCTAGTGATACTTCTATATCTAGCACTTTTAATGTGGGTGATTTGATGCCATACTTGGAAGATGACAACCTCGATAACTTGAGGTCAAGTTCCTTTTTAGAGGGGAAAGATGATGCGGGTGAGCTAGGCAATGTAACCAGCAACACAACCATCACAAGCTCAAAAGATGTTACACCCGAGTCTGGTCAAGCAATGGCCATGTTGCCATCTGTGACGCCCGTACAAAATTAACGTGTATGAATCATCAACAACAGGATCATTACAAGGTCAAACACTATATGCTGTTATAAAATAAGTTTGCATTCATAAAACGGAGTGACGTCTTAACCAACATTAAAGGTTTTACAACTGATAGTGTGCTTCTACGAATAGAAGGCAATAATAATAGTACGTGACCCAAAGGTCGTTACAAATTCATCGTTTCAAAAGTAACATAGTTTGAATGCAAAATAAATGTTTCATGCGAAGACTTCTCTAATGAACGCAGCGGAGTCTACACAGCATGACAACTACAGTGGAAGCAACCAAACCTCTAAGCACCTGAGAAAACATGCTTAAAAACGTCAACACGAATGTTGGTGAGCTATAGTTTAAGTATAACAGTAATGTAAAGTAGGCCACGAGATTTCAGTGTTTCAAAATAGTATGAAAAGTATATGTTCAACCGTGGGCACTTGGTAACTAACTTAACGTAATATCACCCCCTAAAAGTACACCTGGCGAGTGCATAAGTTTACAAAGTATTAAACACCCTTTAAATGCTAGCGCTACTAGCCCGAGTGGGGATGTCAAACCCTATGGATCCATATCTAAGATTCGCGTTCACCGGTTCAAAGACCAATGACTAAACGTTACCGAGCTAAGGGGAAAGTTTATGCCGTTGTATAACCCACACATATATAAAGTTTAAGAACTCATGCCTAGTATGTAAAATGTAAAACGCGCATGCATTCTCAGTTCCCAAAATAGTTAAAGTAAAAAGGGATGCTATAACTCACAGTGTAAAGTAGTAAAGTCGGTACGGAATAAGTAAGCAAGTAGTTGGTCCGGAAAGTCCTCAACCTAAGTCAAAAGTTACTAAGTCAGTAAATCGTTCCCAAAGGTTTAAAAGTATGTAAATTAGGTCTTAAGTATCATCATCATTCATCATTAATCAAAAAGGGTAAAGTAAGTTTCAATCAAGAATAGAGTTTGAAATAAAGGCTGACTTCGTTCAGTCAGCACGATCTCTATACAAACTTAAATGAGGTGAGACCAGTGGCCATAGCTATGTATATGAGTCCCCTAGTTGTTGACCAATTTCTAGAACCAAAATCGTCATCGCTTGACCGTGGCGACGGTTTTAGTGCGAGTAGGTCAGAAATTTCAGCACAACGTTAAAAGGGTGTAGTGACTTTCGGAAGGCCATAAATCCTAAACCGTAACTCGGATTAAGATGAGGCATAAATGGAAAATCATCTACTCGAACCGAACTAACTGGAAATCAACTTTTCCAGGAGCCCAGGTGAATTATCAGACCCAGAAAACAGCAAGCAAAGTGTTCCAGTGGGTTCTTGGTGCTTGATGCTCGTCACGGTTCTCATCCTTGATGCTTATAGCTTCAAGTGTACAACTCGTTGATGTGTTTGCATCATTTTTACCAAGTTTTGACCGTAATGACACTAGTATAAGTCTAAGATATGTAGTACAACTCATTTAAGAGTTGTATGAAGGTTGATGAACCAAAGTTACATCAAGATCTTAGATCCGACACATACATGAGTTATAATAGTAATATTAAGCTACAAACTTGAAAGTAAACTAAATAAACAAGATCCTAAGTTGTAGATCTTAGATCTTAGTTAGATCTTGAAGATCCTAGACTAAAAGGTTTAGATCTAGTGTTCTTAAGTTATACCCTAAGTTATAGAACTTGAATCTTCACTTTAATGAAACAATAAGTCATGAAACTTAGATTTTTATCTTGTAATATGTATGTAAGCTTATAAGCTCTTGTTTTAAATAAAATTAGAAGACCATAAGCTATAAAAACTTAGATCCAACATAAGTGTGTGAAGTTATAACAAGAAAGTTAAACTTCCATGTTCTTGAACTTACAAAGTTTAACTTTAATTTCAAGAATAATGAGATCAAGTTTAACTAGTAATACTTGACCAAAGTAATAATTAAAATACTTACAAAAGAAAGAAAATAAACTAAAGTTACAAGTATTATGTTCATGTTTGTTTCATACTTAAGAAGTTTCAAATCAAAGTTTGGATCTTAGGAAAGTAAACTTTAAGTCTACAAAACATGAACACAAGTATGATTATAAAGCTTATGAACTTTAAATCTTATAACATTTTAAGTGCAGAAATCTAAGTTATAGAACTTAGGTTCTTGTTCTTGACTTCTCATCAAACAAGGGATGGAAGCTACAAGATTACATGAAGATACAAGCTAGAGAACTTGATCTTTAACAACAAACAAGTAACAAGTAACAAAACAAGTAATTAAAATGATGATGATGGATTCGGTTTTAAGGAGAAAAAGAAAGAAGAAATAAAGTTTGTTACTTACAAAGTTTGAGAGAAAAAGATGAGAGAAAAGAGTAGTGCAAGTATGTGTGTGTGAAAAATGAAATGATACTTGCAAATAAGTAACAAAAATTTGAAAAATGGAACTCTCCTCCCACACAACAAAACCTTCGGCCAAGAGGATCAAAAAGGGAAGTCAAAAACTCACTTTCAAGTGTGGGATTGTGGTGTTTGCTAAGAAGGTGTAACAAGTCAAATGTATGGGAAGTTGATACTAGCATGCTTGAGACAACTTTGTCTCCTCATTAACATAATTAATCCTTTGTTTACCTTAATAAATCACTAGTAATAAAAGTGGGCTTACTAGTCCATAAAGAAAGTAGGGTGGGCTTCCAAGTCCATATAATAAAAGCCCAAGTCCAAGTAACCAATAAATAAATAAAAAAGCCCAAGTAATTAACTACTTACATTAGTTAATTAAAAATGATTAATAATAATTAATCATGAATGCAAATAATATTCTAAATATTATTCGTGAAAAGTACGTGTGTTACAAAGACAAGTCGTGACATGGAAAGTCGATTACGGTAACAAGTAAAATGTATAAACATACATTTAATAAAGCGCATGTATTAGTAATAAATATTAATAATTATACGTTGGAAAATCCAGGGTCGTTACATTACCCACATGTTAAAGAAAATTTCGTCCCGAAATTTTAAGCTGAGTGATGTGCGTAGAGGTGTATACAAAATAGTTATATTTTTACAAGGAAATACTATTAAATACTATACAATTTTACACAAGTTATTTATTTATTTATAGAGTGGATATACCTAAACCTTGCTACAACACTTATAGGCAGTGCACCTAATCGTACAGTAGTTTAGTTTTTAGTAAGTCCGGTTCGTCCACAGGGAACTCGCCATGTTTAACGCTATATTTTTTAAAACTATATTTGTAAATATATAAATATATAAGTAGTATTATTATTATAAAGGGGGTTTTTACCGTTTAATGACCGGTTTGTCGATTTTAAAACTTTAGTCGTAGTTAAAACCTAATGTAAAATATTAAAAATAAAAATAACTTAATTTAAAGCGTAAAGTAAATGACAATAATTAAAGTGCGATAAATAAAATAACGGTAAATAAAATTGCGATAATTAAAAAGTACGATAATTAAAATGACAATAAATTGAAGTGCGATAATTAAAAGTGCAATTAAATATGAAATAAAGGAAATTAAATATGAAATAAAGGAATTATGCTTATTTAAACTTCCGTAATCATGATGTTTGACGTGTTGATTTTAGTTTATTACCATGGGTTATTTGTTCTTTGTCCTGGATTATTCGATATGTCCATACGGATTTGTCCATAATAGTCCATCAGTCATAATCATAAAGTGCGAAAGTCTTCGTCAAATTATTCTTATTCCCGAAGTCAAATATTCCAACTAATTGGGGATTCAAATTGTAACAAGGTCTTAATACTTTGTTTAATGAATACACCAGGTTATCGACTGCGTGTAATCCAAGGTTTTACTACTTTGTTAACAATTACACCAATTACCCTTGAATGTAATCCACCCCTGTTTCAACAAGTCTATTAACTATTAATCCAGTTCCGTGTCCGGTAAAATGAACAATGATTGGTATTTATAGATATCCCGCCCACCGTACCCGATTAAGCGTATGTGGTTATTTATAGATACGTCAAACTATAACCTTTATATTAAATTAACGAGGTATCGTTAAGTTAGTATAAAATCCATTAATAGCCCATAGTCTAATTTCCACAAGTGTCGTTATTTTATCCAAATCTCAATTATGGTCCAAAGCCCAATTACCCAATTTTAATATTTAGCCCAACATCACGATTACTTCGACATTAAATAAGCATAATAATAACTTAGCTACGAGACATTAATTTAAAAAGGTTGAACATAACTTACAATGATTAATAATAGCGTAGCGTTACACAGACAGAATTTCGACTTACACCCTTACAACATTCGCTAACATACCCTTATTATTAGAATTAAAATTAATATATATATATATATATATATATATATATATATATATATATATATATATATATATATATATATATATATATATATATATATATATATATATATATATATATATATATATATATATACGAGTGAGAGATAGATAAAGAAAAAGATGTGTTAAATTGATCATCAAACTGCAAAATTTATAGGAGTGTGACCAGATACTGTTCACCATGCGATCGCATGGTTTTATAACTACCAGGCCATGCAATCGCATGGCCTGCTTTTCCAGCTCACATGTGCTTGTTTGCTTCTTGCCGACGGTTTATAAATATATATAATATATAAATAATTTTAAGAATTATTTAAATATTATATTATATTTATGTGCATAGATGACTCGTAATTTTTAGTCCGTTGCGTCGAGCGTTGAGAGTTGGCTCTGGTCCCGGTTCCGGATTTTCGAACGTCCTTTCGTACAATTTAATATCTTGTATTTTGCGTTTTGCGGCTTGTACTCTTGTAATTTTGAGACGTTTCTCACCAATAATTTGAACCACTTTGATTGTACTTTGTACTTTTTAGCTTTTTGGTCGTTTGCGTCTTCAATTCGTCGAATCTATCTTTTGTCTTCACCTTTTATTATTTAAACAAATATCACTTGTAAATAGAACAATTGCAACTAAAAGCTTGTCTTTCTTGAGGGATAATGCTATGAAATATATGTTCGTTTTTAGCATTATCAAATATTCCCACACTTGAGCATTGCTTGTCCTCAAGCAATATAGTCTTGAAATAAAAATACTAGAATCACTTCTTTATTCTTCACACTTTTTACATCAGTGATTTCTATACGGCGGTATGAACAATGGTAGTAACGATGTGGTTTACAGTCCCACATGACTATAAAAATTTAGATCCTTAAGGAAATTGGATCTTTATGAAAACATTTGATCTTTTGAAAATTAAATCTAGCTTTCACCCTAGATAAGTTTTCCAGAATAACCCTTCACCGGTGTTTGCAAATTGTTTTTGTGGGTTTGATGGGTTTCAGATTTGAAAATTTTAGCTCAAAACTTATGGTTTTGTGTCACCCACTTGCTAACCTTGTATTGGGAAAGCAACACGTCCAGTATACTTGCTCCGTATATTACCTTTCGGTAAACTACCGTCCGATTGTAAAGGAAAGCGTTGAACAAGCAACTCTTAAGGCAATGTTCCCTGACATGCCTTTAATTATGGTCTATAACGTGTCGGATACAATTACTATCCTTGGTAGGAGCAATAGTAAAGCTCACCCTATAGTTTTTCGATCTGGCACAAGGTCCTATCTTCGACCATGCTATGCAACCACCGTTCTTACGGTTGACACCCGATTTGGTTCAGGTGACCTAATGAATTCCAGGTGAATTCCTAGGATTTTACGTTCAATGGTAATGAACTCATTAAAAACGGGTTTTCAGAAAACAAATCGGTTTGTAATTTTGATCAAAATATTTTCTCGTTCAAGCTGGAGTTTAGATATCATTGAATTCCATGAGTTTGTAATTCTCAATCTTTAAAGTCAACCTCAAGGATTGAGTAATATCAGGCTTAAAAGCTGATTTTTGATCTTTAAGGAGATTATCCTTTCTGGGGATCTAATTCATTAGTCTTATCAAGCTAATTTGCACGGCGCCCTCCCCATTTTACGAGACAGATCCTCTCATGGTTAGGATAAGTCTGACCACTTGGCGACCCTGTTTGATGCCGAGGTCCGTGGATTTCCAGCTGATTTTCGAGAAAACTTTTCAAGGTTTTTCGTAGACTCTACAACTGGTCTGGACGATAACTTCCTCACCTAAATCACGAAGCGCGTGTCTTTTTCGGAAGACTTTACTTCCTTTTAATGATGGAATTGATTCATCGTGTAGATCCATCTTTTCTTTCAAATATATTATAAGAAATTGGGTAAAACTGATAAAATTGTCCAAAACAAAAGTATCTTCAGTTATTTGTACAAAAATATGTGATATATGTTTTAAATAACTTGGTAAATTTTTCCCACACTTGGCTTTTATTTTCCTTTCTTTGCCTTTTTATTGTCCTCTATTCCATTTTAAATGAATTCTAACATTTTGAGTTGTTTCTCAATTTATGTCCTTTCCGAGGTAACAATAATTTCGGTGTTAACACCTAATTTTATCGTTCATAAATATGTATAAACATGATTTTGAATTCATTTAATTGAAAATTTTGAAAATTTTACTAGAATTGGGTAGTCAGTATATAAGACTATGGCTGTTCTTTATTATCAGAGAGCACTAGATTCTAATACAACTACTGCGTTACTAGTATTTTTAATGGTAACCAAGTGTTTAAATTAAATTTTTTTTTAAAAATCCGAAAGAATTTAACTCCTTCCCACACTTAAGATCTTGCAATGCCTTCATTTGCAAGAAATCAGTAACATTTTAAATTATTGAGGGTGATTAGCGTAGAAAAATGATTAAATTTTACCAAAGTTTCCAAACATATTGGCGTTTGTTTGTTTAATGATAAATGGTGCACATCATTTGTTCATTCCGTCTTGTTGTTACATCACATTTGTTTTTCGTTTTATCGTCAAAATTAGTAGCTTTTGCTGAACTTAATTCAATAATATTAAAAATAATGATAATAAAAGTTCTCGTCCCTCCCTTGGGTAGAGCAATTTCGGTTCAACGACCTAGTTTTCAACTCACGACGAATTTTAAAAATCATATTTTTAACTTAGTGAAATAAAGTAAATTTTTATTTTTAAATTCACACCAAACTTTAATTTAAAAAGCATAAAATTAAAAATTCATATTATTAAAATTTTAAAAATTCACACCAAATTATATTATATTTTTGTTTTTATATATACAAACTTATATTAAAAATATTAATTTTTTTAAATATTTACAAAGTTAATTATATTGATTTTAAAAAGTTTACAATAATAATTTAATATTAATTTTAATTTTAAAAACAAGGTAAGAATAAAATTAAAAATCTTTTTGGTCTTTTATCCCACTTTAATTAATAAAATATTATCAAAAATATACGCCCCTCTTTTCGGTAAAGTAATTTCGGTTCCATAACCTAGTTTTACTCCTGACGAATTTTTAAAATATTTTGGGTTGATTGATTAAAGATATTTATACTTTAAGAATAAACGGTAAATTTCGCAGTGATGTAATAAATTTTTGTATGATATCAATAATTTCGGTTACGCATACCTAATTTTATTGAATACCAATTTAATACTTTATAGCGAACGATTCAGCATTTATTATCAAAAGGTTAAAAGCAATAAAAACTGTACATACTTACCTGTGAGAAAGAATTCTCAGAGACCTGCTTTAGCCGACTCATAGGAGAGTCGTGTGATTTGGTTTTCCATAGCTACGTAAGCATAACCTCGAATCTTCAATATCTTTTCTTCTAAACATATAAACGGTCCTTCTCTGCATAGAGTAACAAATTCGGTATTTGAATATGTTTGATTATTTGAACATTTACCTTCGTGTGACCATTTTCCGCATTTGTAACATCTTTCAAGGTGTCGTGCTCTTCTTTTCGTTGCGGATTTTGATTTTTCTTTACCAAAATGTATCTTATGATGATCTTTTCTGAGTTCTTTTCTTGCTCCGTCCATTTTGGCTCTTATGAATGATACCAGTTCACTCGGAAGTGTGTCATTATTACGTTTAGTAATCATAGCATGTAGCATTAGACCATGGTTCAGATCAAAGGAATTCTTCATTTCTTAAAACCTAAAAAAAATAAAAATTCAGAATGGGGGGAGAAGACTAGTTCTTTAGGGTCTGCTAGGGAAAGACCATTCGGATTCCATTCTCGAGAACTACACGAAAACAGAATATCTAACTCTAACAGAAATACATATTACCCTAAAAAGATTCGAACCTCTCCACACTTAGTTAGATGTGGTGTTGAAATTGTGATTAACGTTATTTTCAATTGGATCATCAACAACTTGTATATCTCTGACTTTTGCTTCAATCCATTTGTTGATTTCCTCCGTAACTTTCACAAATTCAACTAACATCGCCTTTTCTTTTGGCGATAAATTGGATACTAATCGGTTACATAACTTAAAGTTTCCCTTAATCCTAGCATCGTGAATCCGTTTATAAAGTTTCTTCATTGAACTGTTAAAAACGGGTTCATCTAATTTCGTATCATCAACGGGGTTCTTTGTGATCGGATCATCATTAAGTGTTTCTTCATCTTCCCCACGCTTATGCGTTTTTATTGGTTTAACAGTTTTGGTTGGTGGAGATCTAAACTTTCGGTTCACAAAGGTGATCGATTTATCACCATCCCTAAGTGTCATTCTACCTTTTCTTACATCAATGAATGCCTCGGTGGTTGCTAAAAATGGGCGACCTAAAATTAGAGGAATATCAAGGTTTTCCTCTATATTAATAACTATGAAGTTTGCAACAAAGGTCAAACTTCCCACGTTAACAAGTAAATTATTTGCTATTCTAACCGGGTGTTTAATGGTTAAGTCAAATAATTGAACACCTATTTTGGTTGGTTTTAATTTTCCCATACCTAATATTTTGTATAAGGAAAGAGGCATATTATTTGCACTTGCTCCTAAATCTGCGAGTCCATTATATATAGCACCATCATTAAGCAAGCAAGAAATGATAAATTCGCCCGGGTCTCCTGCTTTAGTAAGTCGAGTTGGTTTGTAAACCTTTTTCGGGTGTTCTTTTCTTGGTTCTTTCACTTCTATTTATAACTTCTTGTTCACATTTTTCTTCGTTTCTTGGAATGGGAGGTTTGTATAAGAATTCTTCTTCATAACTCCAACTTGAATCCTCCCTATTTTCCAATTTTGATTTTTCATATGTTGTTGATAACATATTTATGTTTTCATTTTGAAGGTTTTCTTGGGTGGTGAAATTATGATTGACTTCATTGTCAACTTCCATCGGACCATGTATGTAATGTTTAACTCTGTGACCATTAACCTTAAATTCAATCCCATTTGAATTTATTAATTCTACTGTTCCGTATGGGAAAACTCTTTTGACTATGAATGGTCCAGACCATCTTGATTTCAATTTTCCAGGAAATAGCTTGAATCGCGAATTAAAAAGTAGAACTCTGTCTCCTTCTTTAAATTCTTTTGAACTTCTGATTCTTTTATCATGCCATTTCTTCGTTCTTTCTTTATAGATTAACGAATTTTCATATGCTTCATGTCTTAATTCTTCTAATTCGTTTATTTGACTTAATCGTAGACGTCCAGCTTCATGTAAATCAAGATTACATGTCTTCAAAGCCCAAAATGCATTGTGCTCAATTTCTACTGGAAGATGACATGCTTTTCAGTAAACGAGTCTAAAAGGTGTGGTTTCAATTGGAGTTTTGTAGGCTGTTCTAAAAGCCCAGAGTGCATCCTCCAATTTCATGGACCATTCCTTCATATTTGATCCTACGGTTTTCTCTAGAATACGTTTTAAAGCTCGGTTGGTATTTTCAACTTGTCCACTTGTTTGTGGATGATAAGCGGTTGAGATTTTATGAGTTACTCCATATCTTTTGAGAACTTTCTCAAGTTGATTGTTACAAAAATGAGTACCTCGATCACTTAATAAAGCTTTCGGTGTTCCGAACTTTGCAAAAAGACGTTTTAAAAAGTTAACTACAACTCGTGCATTGTTAGTCGGGAGAGCTTGTGCTTCTGCCCATTTAGATACATAATCAATGGCAACTAGAATGTAGAGATTATTATGAGATTTTGGAAATGGACCCATAAAGTCAATACCCCAAATGTCAAATACTTCACATACTTGAATGACATTTTGTGGTATTTCATCACGTTGACTTATTTTTCCGGCCCTTTGACATGCATCACAGGATTTGCAAAGAAGGTGTGCGTCTTTGAAAATTGTAGGCCAATAGAATCCAGCATCGTAAACTTTTCTTGCTGTGAGTTGAGGCCCATAATGCTCTCCTGTTGGTCCTGTGTGACAATGGTTTAAGATTTGACTAGCTTCATCTCCGAATACACATCGACGTATTATTCCATCGGGACAACTTTTAAATAAATGTGGATCTTCCCAGAAATAGTGTTTTATATCACTAAAGAAATTCTTTCGTTTTTGGTACGATAATCCTTTTTCAAGGAATCCACATACTAAGTAGTTTGCATAGTTTGCAAACCATGGAATTTCATTATAATCTATCTTCAATAGATATTCATCAGGAAAGTTGTCTTGTATGGCCGATTCATTTAGAACTTCTAATTCAGGATTTTCAAGACGAGAAAGATGATCAGCGGTGAGATTTTCTGCTCCCTTTTTATCTCAGATTTCAATATCGAACTCTTGTAAGAGTAAGATCCAACGGATTAATCTTAGTTTGGCATCTTGTTTCGAAAATAGGTATCTAAGAGCAGAATGGTCGGTTTAGACCACCGTTTTAGCTAGAACGAGATATGAACGAAATTTGTCAAAAGCAAAGACAATAGCAAGGAGTTCTTTTTCAGTAGTTGTATAATTTGTTTGTGCTCCTTGTAACGTCTTACTAGCATAATAAATAGGTTGAAATCGTTTTTCAATCCTTTGTCCTAAAACGGCCCTCATTGCAAAATCACTTGCATCGCACATAAGTTCAAATGGTAGATTCCAATTTGGAGTTATCATGATCGGCGCATTAGTGAGTTTTTCTTTAAGAATATTAAAATATTTGATGCATTCATCTGAAAAGATGAATGGAGCATCCTTTTCTAGGAGTTTATTCATAGGAGTGGCAATTTTAGAAAAATCTTTTATGAAATGTCGGTAAAAACCGGCATGCCCTAGAAAACTCCTAACTCCTCTAACATTGGTGGGATGTTGAAGTTTAGCAATTACATCTACTTTAGCTCTATCCACTTCAATTCCTTCCTTTGAAATTTTATGAACAAGAACGATGCCTTCTTTAACCATGAAATGGCATTTCTCCCAACTAAGTACTAGATTTGATTGTTCATATCTAATAAGTATTCGTTCAAGATTGACTAGACATGTTTCAAAAGTATCACCGAAGACTGAAAAATCATCCATGAAAACTTCCATGCATTCTTCTTTCATCTCGTGAAAAATCGCCATCATGCACCTTTGAAAGGTTGGAGGGGTGTTGCAAAGTCCAAATGGCATGCGTTTGTAAGAAAAAGTACCATAAGGGAACGTGAACGTGGTTTTTTCTTGGTCCTCGGGTGCTATTGGAATTTGAAAATATCCGGAAAAACCGTCAAGAAAATAATAGTAACTATTTTTGGCTAATCTTTCCAACATTTGATCAATAAAAGGTAAGGGAAAGTGATCTTTTCTGGTGGCATCATTTAATTTTCTATAATCAATACAAACACACCATCCTGTTACAGTCCTAGTAGGAATGAGCTCATTTTTCTCATTTGTGATGACAGTCATGCCACCCTTCTTAGGTACGCATTGAACTGGGCTTACCTATAGACTATCAGAGATTGGATAAATTAAACCTGCATCTAGTAGTTTAATAATTTCTTTCTAAATAACATCTTGCATATTAGGATTTAGTCTTCGTTAGCGTTGTACATACGTTTTATGACCTTCTTCCATAAGGATTTTATGTGTGCAATACGAAGGACTTATTCCTTTAATGTCATGAATCTTCCATGCAATAGCTGGTTTATGAGCTTTTAGCACAGAAATGAGTTGAGATTTTTCATTTTCAGTAAGAGAACATGATATTATTACAGGTAATTCAGATTCACCATGTAAATAAGCATATTCCAAATGGTTTGGAAGTGGCTTTAATTCTAATGTCGGTGGTTCTTCTATCGATGATTTATATCGATATCTGTCTTCCTCTTTTAGCATTTGAATTTCTTCTGTTGTTGGTTCATATCCATTAGCTATAAGTGTAGCTAACATTTCAGTTTCATCAATTGGTTCAGTTCTTTCTCCTAAAGAACATTCTCCTGTTCCTTGTAATTCTGGAAATTCTTCTAACAATTCTGCATGTGAATCTATAGTTTGAATATAATAACATGTATGATCTGCAGATTGCGGTTGTTGCATGGCTCTATCAACAGAAAAAGTAACACTCTCGTCCTCTATACTTAGGGTCAGTTTCTTACCAAACACGTCTATTATTGCTTTAGCCGTGTTTAAGAATGGTCTTCCTAATATGAGAGGAACTCGAGAATCTTCTTCCATGTCCAGAATAACAAAATCTACAGGAAATACTAAAGTACCAACTTTAACTAGCATGTTCTCCATTATCCCTCTAGGATATTTTACTGATCGATCTGCTAGTTGTATGCTTATTCGTGTTGGTTTCAATTCTCCAAGGTCTAGTTTAGCGTATAGTGAATACGGCATTAAATTTATACTAGCACCTAAATCTGCCAATGCTTCTATTGAATTAAGACTACCCAGAAAACATGGAATTGTGAAACTTCCTGGATCTGATAATTTTTCCTGGTATCTTATTCAACAGCACTGCAGAACAATTTGCATTCATAGTAACAGCCGAAAGTTCTTCCATTTTCTTTCTATTTGTGATTATATCTTTCAAGAATTTGGCAGATCTAGGCATTCCTGAAATCACATCAATGAAAGGAAGATTGACATTTATTTGTTTAAACATATCCAAGAATTTAGATTGCTCGGTTTCAAGTCTCTCTTTTCTCATTTTACTCGGGTAAGGAAGTGGTGGTTGGTATGGTTTAACATAAGGTTTAGCCTTAACTCTATTATTTTCATTAACCTTTTTAACTACCGGTTCTGTTTCCTTATCTTGATCAGGCTGTGGTTCTTGTGGAGTAGGAATAGCTTCATCAGAAATTACAGGCATTTCAGGTGATTTAAGTGTAATACCACTTCTTGTGGTAATGGCTTTAGCTGTTTCATTCCGGGGTTTAGCATTTGTATCACTAGGTAGACTTCCCAGTTTTCTTTCACCTATTAACCTTACTAGGTTGCTCACTTCTTGTTCCAAATTTTGAATAGAAGCTTGTTGATTTCTAAATGCTTGAGCATTTTGTTCATTCGTTTGTTTATGAGATGTGAAAAACAGTGTTTGAGATTCAACTAGCTTTGACATCATATCTTCTAAATTTGGATTTTTATCATCGGTTTGTGGTGGTTTGTTTTGAAAATTAGGTCTTTGCTGATTGTAAGTATTGTTGGATACTTGTTGATTGTTAGGACCTTGTTGGTTGTTGTATGGAATATTTCGGTTATAATTCTGGTTTTAATTGTAGATTGTTCTTGGCGGTTGATAATTATTCTGATAATTATTTCCAGGCCTTTGGTTTAGATATGAAACATTCTCTCTTTGTTCCATGGTTTGTTCAATACTGAGACAATCTTTTGTCAAATGTGGTCCTCCATACTGCTCACAACTAATTCGTATTGAGTGAATATCCTTAGTCATCTTTTCCATTCGTCTCTCGACAGCATCTATCTTTGCAGAAATGGAATCAAAGTCATGGCTAGAATCGGCTCTAGCTGCTTTAGATGATCTAACAATATCTTTTTCTTGATGCCACTCATGTGGGTGAGAAGCAGTGTTATCAATAATTTTGTAAGCTTCAGTTGCTGTTTTCTTCATAATAGAACCACCAGCTGCTATATCGATGTCTTTTCGTGTAGTGATGTCGCATCCTTGGTAGAATATTTGTACTATTTGACAAGTGTCTAAACCATGTTGCGGACATCCTCTCAATAACTTTCCAAATCTTGTCCACGCCTCATATAGAGTTTCATTTGGCTTTTGCGTGAACGTAACTATTTCTCCTTGAAGTATTACGGCTTTAGATGCCAGAAAGAATTGTTTAAGAAAATTTTCAACTAAAACATCCCATGTATCAATCGCCCCTTCAGGTAACGATTCTAACCAATCTTTGGCTTCTCCCTTTAAAGTCCAGGGAAATAACATGAGATATATCTGTTCATCCTCTACTTCTCTTATTTTAAATAGAGTACAGATCCTATTAAAGGTTCGAAGATGTTCGTTTGGATTTTCCTTCGGCATACCACTATATTGGCATTGATTAGTTACCATGTGTAGGATTTGTCCTTTGATTTCATAATCTGGCGCATTAATATCTGGCTTAATAATGGCGTGACCTTGGCCCATGCGTGTGGATCTCATTCGATCTTCCATACTTAAAGGTTCCGTTACTTCCATAATTGAATTTGTTGAATCTGAATCACTAGAGGATTCTGATTCAATGGGTTGTTCCTCAACAATCTCTGTTTGAATGATTGGTGGTTCCGGAGAAAAGATTAATGGTTCAGGATCTCTGAATTGTCCCTGAATATCCTCCGGATTCTCAATTGTGAGGTCGGGTTCAAAAAATGGATTATCGGAAATTTGAATTGGAGTACTTGGTCGACTAGATGACGATTCTAAAGAAAAATCAACGGCGACAATATTGGCTAGATGTCTTGATTGAGTTACAGGTGGTGAACGTATAAAAGGTGATGAACGTTTTGCTCGGTGCATTACTGAATATCCTATTAGTTTTTAAAAAGAAAGAAAAATTATATAAGTTATCCAATTAATAGACTTTTCTGCTTTTGACCACGTTTCGAATAGCCAATAGATGTAGCAGGGAGCCAGAACCCTTTAAATCGGAAGCTCACAACTCAGCCACTAACAAATCCAAGTAAACCTACGAAGCAGAAAATTTTGGATGACTATCAATTTAATCACTTAAAATAATTTTTCGTCGAAATTTAAAGAAATTTTAGAGAAGAAATAGAAAATTCTATGTCCTAAAAACTAGAGCGTCGTGAAATAAGAAAGAAAAAGAACGCGTCGAAAAATAAAAGGTCGAAAAAATAATAAAAAGAACGTAGCACGTTGAAACTTAAAAGTCTAAAAACTAAGAATTGAAAGTTACGTCTAAAGGTATTAAAACTTAAAAGGAATTCTATATTCAAAACAATATAAACTTAAAAAGTACTAAAATCTTAAAACGGCGTCGCAAAATTCTAAAGCACCTAAATCTTAGTCTAAAGAAAAAGTACTTAAGGGATTTTACGGCAAAGCCTAAGAATCTAGAAATAAAAATAACTACGGCAAAAACTATGACATAAAACTAATTACGAACGAAAAATACAAATATTACGCTAAAACAAATAAAAAGATACAAAATATAAAAATAAACTTAAAGTTGTAAAAAGTACATTTTTTAAAAAAATATTAATTTTATATTATTTATTTATAAAAGTATTAATTTTTTTAATTTTAATAAAACTAATTAAACAAAATAATACAAATTAAATACAAAAACTAAAATAAAAACTAATTAAATACACTAACCCTAATTAGGGTTTTAATTAATAATAATAATAATAATAATTACCCCGTAATTAATGCTGTTGTAGGTCAAACCTGGCATGTCAGGGCCAGTCATGCGATCGCATGGTCTGTGCGTTTTAAATCCATGCAGTCGCATGGATTAGGGTTTCGGGCCAGGATCTGGGCTGCTACAGTTCTCGGGCCGATTTTTTTTTTCTGTTTTAAATATATACAATATTTATATAAAGTAAATAAAAACTTAATTGTTAAAAAACTAAAAATAAAAATAGAAAAATTTATAATTTTATATATTTTTATCAATCTCTTAAAAATATATATATTTTTATTTTTCTTTTCTTTTTAAATTTTTGTATTTTTAATATTTAAAACGTATTTTTATAAAAAGAACTAAATAAAAAATCTTTTTGTTTTTTTTATTATAGCGTTGCGCTTTCGGCGTTTTAGTGTCCCCGGCAGCGGCGCCAAAAATACTTGATGTGCGTAGAGGTGTATACAAAATAGTTATATTTTTACAAGGAAATACTATTAAATACGATACAATTTTACACAAGTTATTTATTTATTTATAGAGTGGATATACCTAAACCTTGCTACAACACTTATAGGCAATGCACCTAATCGTACAGTAGTGTAGTTTTTGGTAAGTTCGGTTCGTCCACAGGGAACTCGCCAAGTTTAACGCTATATTTTTTAAAACTATATTTGTAAATATATAAATATATAAGTAGTATTATTATTATAAAAGGGGGTTTTTACCGTTTAATGACCGGTTTGTCTATTTTAAAACTTTAGTCGCAGTTAAAACCTAATGTAAAATATTAAAAATAAAAATAACTTAATTTAAAGCGTAAAGTAAATGACAATAATTAAAGTACGATAAATAAAATAACGGTAAATAAAATTGCGATAATTAAAAAGTACGATAATTAAAATGACAATAAATTGAAGTGCGATAATTAAAAGTGCAATTAAATATGAAATAAAGGAATTATGCTTATTTAAACTTCCGTAATCATGATGTTTGACGTGTTGATTTTAGTTTATTACCATGGGTTAATTGTTCTTTGTCCTGGATTATTCGATATGTCCATACGGATTTGTCCATAATAGTCCATCAGTCATAATCATAAAGTGCGGAAGTCTTCGTCAAATTATTCTTATTCTCGAAGTCAAATATTCCAACTAATTGGGGATTCGAATTGTAATAAGGTCTTAATACTTTGTTTAATGAATACACTAGGTTATCGACTGCGTGTAATCCAAAGTTTTACTACTTTGTTAACAATTACACCAATTACCCTTGAATGTAATCCACCCCTGTTTCAACAAGTCTATTAACTATTAATCCAGTTCCGTGTCCGGTAAAATGAACAATGATTGGTATTTATAGATATCCCGCCCACCGTACCCGATTAAGCGTATGTGGTTATTTGTAGATACGTCAAATTATAACCTTTATATTAAATTAACGAGGTATCGTTAAGTTAATATAAAACCCATTAATAGCCCATAGTCTAATTTCCACAAGTGTCGTTATTTTATCCAAACCCCAATTATGGTCCAAAGCCCAATTACCCAATTTTAATATTTAGCCCAACATCACGATTACTTCGGAATTAAACAAGCATAATAATAACTTAGCTACGAGACATTAATTTAAAAACGTTAAACATAATTTACAATGATTAATAATAGCGTAGCGTTACACGGACAGAATTTCGACTTACATCCTTACATCATTCGCTAACATACCCTTATTATTAGAATTAAAATTAAAATTAAAATATATATATATATATATATATATATATATATATATATATATATATATATATATATATATATATATATATATATATATATATATATATATATATATATATATATATATATATATATATATACGAGTGAGAGATAGATAAAGAAAAAGATGTGTTAAATTGATCACCAAACTGCGAAATTTATAGGAGTGTGACCAGATACTGTTCACCATGCGATCACATGGTTTTATAACTGCCAGGCCATGCGATCGCATGGCCTGCTCCAGCTCACATGAGCTTGTTTGCTTCTTGCCGACGGTTTATAAATATATATAATATATAAATAAGTTTAAGAATTATTTAAATATTATATTATATTATGTGCATAGATGACTCGTAATTTTTAGTCCGTTGCGTCGAGCGTTGAGAGTTGACTCTGGTCCCGATTCCGGATTTTCGAACGTCCTTTCATACAATTTAATATCTTGTATTTTGCGTTTTGCGGCTTGTACTCTTGTAATTTTGAGACGTTTCTCACCAATAATTTGAACCACTTTGATTTTACTTTGTACTTTTTAGCTTTTTGGTCGTTTGCTTCTTTAATTCGTCGAATCTATCTTTTGTCTTCATCTTTTATTATTTAAACGAATATCACTTGTAAATAGAACAATTGCAACTAAAAGCTTGTCTTTCTTGAGGGATAATGCTATGAAATATATGTTCGTTTTTAGCATTATCACTGTGGTAGATGGAGGAGTTGGGAAAAGGTGAGGATACTTCTGCATCATTTGATCTTCTCGTTCCAAGGTAAACTCAGGTCCTCGTTTGGCATTCCATCAGACTTGGACGATCGGAATCTTGTTGCGTTTCAAAGTTTTGAACTCACGGTCCATAATTTCGAAAGGTTCCTCCACGAAGTGGAGTTTTTCATCAATCGTAAGTTCTTCCAGCGGTATGAAAAGTTCCGGTTCAGCAAGACACTTCTTCAAATTTGATACGTGAAAAGTAGGATGAACTGAGCTCAATTGAGTCGGAAGATCCAAACGGTAAGCAACGGGTCCAACACACTCTAAGATTTCGAAAGGACCAATGTATCGTGGGTTAAGCTTCCCACGTTTTCCAAAATGGATCACACCTTTCCAAGGCGCGACCTTCAACATTACACGGTCACCCACGTTGAATTCGAAGTCTTTACGTTTAAGGTCGGCATAACTCTTTTTGTGATCACGGGCAGTCTTGAGTCTCGCTTGATTTTGGACAATCTTCTCAGTTGTTTCATGGACTACCTCGGGTCCGGTGATTTGCTTTTCGCCTACTTCGGCCCAACAAATAGGAGAACGGCACTTGCAGCCATACAACGTTTCGAAAGGTGCGGCATTAATACTCGAATGATAACTGTTGTTGTAAAAGGACTCGGCTAGCGACAAATGCCTTTCCCAAGCCTTTCCGAAATCAATAACACAAGCACGCAACATGTCCTCTAAAGTCTAAATCGTGCATTCGCTTTGTCCGTCGGTCTGTGGGTGATACGCAGTACTCATATCGAGACGGGTTCCCAAGGCTTCTTGCAAAGAATGCCATAATCTGGAAGCAAAACGGGCATCTCGGTCTGAAATAATCGATAAAGGCACACCATGGCTAGATACAATTTCCTTTATGTATAGTTGAGCGAGTTTCTCCATCGTATCCGTTTCTTTCATGGCTAAGAAGTGTGCAGATTTGGTAAGACGGTCAACGATAACCCAGATGGTATCGTATCCGCCCACCGTCTTTGGTAGTTTCGTGATGAAGTCCATCATTATCCTTTCCCACTTCCATTGCGGGACTTTCGGTTGCTGAAGTAACCCAGATGGCCTTTGATGTTCGGCCTTAACCTTCGAACAAGTCAAACACTTCCCAACATAAGTTGCAACATCTTTCTTAAGATTTGGACACCAATACTGTTCCTTGATATCGTGGTACATTTTACCGGCTCCTGGATGAATTGAATATCTTTACTTGTGGGTTTCGTCTAGAATGAGGCTTCACAAATCCCCATAACTAGGCACCCAAATTCTTCCGGCGAAGTATCGGAGTCCAGTCTCCTTAACCTCGAATCGAGAGATGAGAATGTTCAAGTGTTCATGAGAAATATTCTCTTCCTTGAGAGCCTCATCTTGAGCTACTCGAATCTGACTATTGAGATTTGAATGAATGGTGATGTTCAGGGCCCGAACACGAAGAGGTGCCATCCTCTCCTTTCGGCTCAAGGCGTCGGCTACAACATTGGCCTTTCCAGGATGGTAACAAAGTTCACAATCATAGTCGTTCAGCGTCTCGATCCATCGTCGCTGTCTCATGTTCAGTTGTTTATGATCGAATATGTGTTGGAGGCTTTTGTGGTCGGTGAAGATAGTACTTTTAGTCCATAAAGATAGTGTCTCCATAATTTGAGCTCAAAAACAACGGCTCCAAGTTCGAGATCGTGAGTAGTGTAGTTTCGCTCGTGAATCTTCAGTTGACGAGAAGCATAAGCAATGACCTTCGTCCTTTGCATCAATACGCAACCAAAACCATTTTTCGAGGCATCACAATATACGACGAAAGCGTCACTGCCTTCAGGAAGAGATAAGATAGGCGCGGTGGTTAACTTCTGCTTCAAGGTTTGAAATGCTGATTCGTGTTCGGTTTCCCAAACGAACTTCTTCCCTTTGTGAGTCAGCGCGGTCAAAGGACGCGCAATCAGAGAGAAACCTTCAATAAATCTTCGGTAGTAACCGGCGAGACCTAAAAACTAGCGGATATGGGTCGGAGTAGTGGGGTTTTCCCATTTGCTGATAACTTCGATCTTTGTGGGATCAACTTTGATACGTTGATCGCTCACAATATGACCCAGGAATTGGACTTCCTTCAACTAAAACTCACACTTGGAGAATTTGGCATAAAGTTGCTCTTGTCTCAAGAGTTCAAGCACTAGTCGAAGATGTTGCTCATGTTCTTCTTCGCTTTTGGAGTAGATGAGGATATCATCTATGAAGACGATAACGAACCTATCCAGGTATGGCTTGCATACACGATTCATGAGATCCATAAACACGGCAGGTGCGTTGGTTAAACCGAATGGCATCACGAGAAACTCATAATGACCATAACGGGTTCTAAACGCAGTTTTCATCACATCACTCTCCTTCACCCTCAACTGGTGATAACCGGATCGCAAATCGATCTTAGAGTAAATGCTTGATCCTTGCAGCTGATCGAAAAGATCGTCAATTCGGGTAAGGGAATACCGATTCTTGATCGTCAATTTATTGAGCTCACGATAATCGATACACATGCGGAAAGATCCGTCGTTCTTCTTCACAAATAAAACAAGTGTGCCCCAAGGCGAAGAACTTTTTTGGATAAATCCACGGTCTTGCAGTTCTTGTAGTTAACTCTGCAACTCTTGCATTTCAGAAGGTGCGAGTCAATAAGGTGCGCGAGCTACAGGTGCAGCTCCTGGCACTAAATCGATCTTAAACTCTACTGCTCTCGTTGGCGGTAATCCAGGTAATTCTTCCAAAAAGACATCGGGAAATTCGTTCACAATTCGTACATCTTCCACGCTCTTCACCTCGGTTTCTAATGTTTTCACATGTGCTAAAACAGCAAGACATCCTTTCCTCATGATCTTTTGTGCTTTCATGCAACTAATGAGGTTCAGCTTTGAGTTACATCTCTCTCCGTAAATAATAAGTGGCTAACCATCTCCGTGTGGTATACGAATAGCTTTATCTCCACAGATAATGTTGGCCCTTACCTTGGTCAACCAATCCATACCGACAATCACATCGAAACTTCCCAATTTGATGGGTATCAAGTCAATCTCGAAATCCACACCAGCTATGTTGATAATACCTCCTCGGCTAATTTGGTCAACTTTCTCAAGTTTCCATTGGCTACCTCAACAAGCATACTCTCCTTTAAAGGAACTAACGAGCAATTTATCTTAGAGCAAAAGTGTCTACATACGTAAATTCTATCGGCACCAGTATCAAATAGGTTAGAAGCAAATAGATTGTTGATAGTGAATATACATGTAACCAAGTCGGGGTTCTCACGGGCATCCCTTGCGTTTACGTTGAAAGCTCTTCCACGCGCTGGCCCACCGTCCTTTCTCTTATTGGGACATTCATTCCTGAAGTGGCCCTGTTGTCCACACTCATAGCATTTCCTTGGCCCAGTAGGGTTTATCTTCACAGTTGGGGTAGTGATCTTGCAGTCTTTGCCAATATGCCCAGTCCTTTTACACTTTTCACAGACCACGTTGCAGTACCCGGTATGATGCTTGTAGCATCTCTTGCATTGCGGAAGACTACCTTTGTAGTTAGGGTTCGAGCTAGGGTTCGGGTTGGAGTTGTTTCCCTTGAAACTTTCATGCCTCTTAGTTGGGTTTTGATCAAAGACCCTTCCCTTGTTGCTGTTCCACTTACGCTTCTCATTACTAGCTCACGATTCGGATTTTGCCTTTTCTGGTTCTTTGCTGGTAATTTGGTTCATCAGGGTGTGCGCCATGCGCATAGCTTCGGGGACATCAGCTGGTTTTGAAGAGGTGACATTTCCCTGAATGGACTTGGGAAGTCCCCACAAATACCGTTCCATTCGCTTAAATTCCGGGGTAACCATCGTGGGCCACATCAGAGCTAAATCTAAGTACCTTCGCTTATAATCGTCAAGATCGGTTCCCACAACCTTCTACTCCCAAAACTCAGCTTCCATTTTTTGAATCTCTGTTCTGGGGCAGTACTCCTCAATCATGGACCCCTTAAATTCCTCCCACGGTGTAGCATAAGCCTCGTCAATACCCTTAGCCTGAGCCAGTGTGTTCCACCAGGTTAAAGAGCCGTCCGACAGTGTACAGGAGGCATACTTAGTCTTGTTCATTTCTGAGCAGTTGCTCACACAGAACACAGCTTCCAATTTCTCAAACCACCTCGTCAGTCCAACCGGCCCCTCAGTACCACTGAAATTGTGGGGCTTGCAGCTTTGAAATTCCTTATAGGTACACCCGTTATGATTATTCTGGTTAACAGGTGGAGCTTGGGGGTTGACATTCGCAATTGCAGCGGCTATTCATTCAGTTATCATTTCCTCAATCTGTGCTGCTGTGGGCGTTGATTTTCCGTTTGCCATTGATCTTCGAAACAGAAATTTCGACTTAAGTCAAAATCCAACATTTAATAAATAGTAATACAGTATATGGTAACCAAATGGAATAAACACATCACATGTTAATTAATTAATGCAACTAGATACAGATACCACAAAATCATCATATAGTAACGTAAATAGAACACCGTACATAAATTAAACAACACCAAGTTCCATTCATTAATAAGAAAGTGACATAAATCCTCATATGGTTCGTACAATACATTAGCAAAACATGAAACTACAACCGGAATTACATAATGAAATCTAATACAATAGCCCTAGGGTGACGGCGGGTAAAGGAAGTCCATCATGTGGGACACCTGGTCCTCGAGCTCAGTTACCCGAGCACGAAGGATATGCACTTCCCTCGTCAGTTCCTCGACGATGGGGGATGCTGGTGGGGCAGGCGGTGCACACGGTACAGGTGGAGCTGGTGGTGCAGATGATGCTGATGGAGCTGGTGGTGCAGACGATCCAGCATCAGAAGTAGATGCTGCGTATCGGGAAGCCTTACGCACGAATGGATCAGCAGGGTAAGGCACAACCCGCTTACGGGTGGTAACTCTAACCTTCAGTCCATGTGCATTAACTAACGACCTACCTCCGTTAACCCCTGGAATAACAGTACCATCGAAACGATACCGCTTCTTCGGCGGGGTAGAGGGAGGCTGCACGGGCGTCTCCTCAGGGTCCTCGTCGGAATCCTCCTCGCTGAAGTCATCGGATGATGAGTCATCTGATCTATCTAAGGGTGGCTCTGCTCGACCGATGGTCATCAGTCGGTATCTGCAAGGCGGGATCGGAACGACACATCCATCAGGAAGGCGTCTGACCCAATGTACATGCTCATTACGGAAAGGACCCCTCCTCATTTCTCCCGGGAATCACAGCACCACCGGAATGGTGCTGTGGCTCTGGGAGTCCTGAGCTAGGCAGAGCTGGAATCTCCTGTGAATCCTCGTCTCCGTCTGAGATGATCATTAGGTCAGATGCATGGCTACTGTCCCCAGAGGATGAATCGCCAGAGTCACTGGAAGGTAGCGATGACGGGATCGAGTCAGCAACAATGGTAGGTGAGGTGGCCGATGAGTCCGAGTCGCTCGCCAAATCAATGATAATGCGTGGAATGTTCGACATCTAAACAAGGAAAAATAACTTTTTCCATGTCAGTAAGTCATATAGCAAGCACGTATCAGGCAAAGTAATTACGACAGTCTAGATCATCTATAGTAGTAAATAGCATGGCAATAATGAAAAGTATCATGCAATCGAAAGCAGATAGTAGCATGCAGTAGTGAAAGCAAGTAGCAGTATACGGCATATAGCAGTAAAAGTAAGCAGCAGCATGCAGCAAGTTCCGCAGAAACAAGTAAACTAGCAAGTTGTAGATTAGTCCTATTAGTGAATCCTACTCGGTCCGGTCTAGACTCACTAATACAACCTAATTCCCTACAACCAATGCTCTGATACCAAATGTGACGCCCTGTACAAAATTAACGTGTATGGATCATCAACAACAGGATCATTACAAGGTCAAACACTATATGCTGTTATAAAATAAGTTTGCATTCATAAAACGGAGTGACGCCTTAACCAACATTAAAAGTTTTACAACTAATAGTGTGCTTCTACGAATAGAAGGCAATAATAATAGTACGTGACCAAAGGTCGTTACAAATTCATCGTGTCAAAAGTAACATAGTTTGAATGCAAAATAAATGGTTCATGCGAAGACATCTCTAATGAACGCATCGGGAGTCTACACAGCATGAAAACTACATCTGAAGCAACCAAACATCTATGAAAAGTATATGTTCACCTGAGAAAACATGCTTAAAAACGTCAACACAAATGTTGGTGAGCTATAGTTTAAGTATAACAGTAACGTAAAGTAGGCCACGAGATTTCAGTGTTTCAAAACAGTATGAAAAGTATATGTTCAACCATGGGCACTTGGTAACTAACTTAACGTAATATCACCCCCTAAAAGTACACCTGGCGAGTGCGTAAGTGTAACAGACTGAAACCCGGGCTAGTTGTAAGTTGCCTATTTTGCCCTTAGGGTTTGTGCTTAGTCTTAAGTGCTTTTATTTTAATTATTTTATTAGTATTTTATTATAATTGTGTTGTGACCAGTTTGTGACAAGGGTCCCAGAACAGGTTGGTTTATTTAATTTGGACTCTGTTAGGACCGCCTAAGAAGATACGAAATGTTATCAGATAAGATAACTGGTAAATACCTGTGTGATATGGGGTATGAGTTTGTAACTCATTTAAGTATATGTTTCTGGATATTTATATCCATTTCTCATTTCATCACACACACACACGAATGCATACACAAACACACACATAAATCCTAATTTGATTTTGTGAGCCTTCGGATTAATTAAAGCAAGCAACTTGTTCTCTGTGATTTCGTGATCCTCACAAGGTAAGTGTTTCATAGATTCATGCTTTGATTCTTGCTCTAATTGGGTTTTTGTGTTAAATGGGTTTGTAATAGAAATTAGCTCAAATCTAGTTGTTTGATGTTTAAAAACATCAATTGCTGTTAGAAATAGGTTGTATATATGTTTAGTAACTTTCTTGTGCTTAAAATTTGGTCAAAAACACTTAGAAACCGAGTTTTTGGGGAAAAAATCACAAAATCAGCGAACTTGTTCGAAACCCAGTTTGCTACAGTATTTGCTACAGTGTCACTATTTGCTACAGTACCAATGTGCTACAGTGTCACTATTTTCTACAGTACCCGAATTGCTACAGCGTCACTATTTGCTACAGTACCGAATTGCTACAGTGTCATTATTTGCTATAGTGTTCAAAACGTAACTCCGTTTTTGATGAATAAACTATCGTTAGAATCGTAATAAAGAATACTTTTCAATGGTGAACTTTTAAGAAACTAGATCAAACTGTTTTTGGGTCAGAAAAGGAGTTTTAGTGTGTATGTCGTGTTTTGCACGCACCTGTATGCCATTATTGAATGGAGTCATGATGTAGACTCATAAAATTATGAATATATGGTGTTATGACCTAGTTAATTGTATGAAATGATTATATTATTTATTGGATATGTATATTAACTTTGTTTGTGTTGTTCTCAGGCTATAAGGACAAGGAGGAAGCTCAGAAATAATAACTGAGCAGTTGCTGGTAATTAGTGAGTGGGTCTATCTAAGGATAGAGTTTGAGTAGCAAGCCGCGCGACTGTCGTTTATTGTATTTTATTAGACTGTGGTTATATCCGATTGCCATGATTAGATATCTGATTGCCATGTTTAGATAATGGTTAACATGTTAGTGAATTATTACGTGTTGATGATATTGTGTGATATTATGTGCACTGTGTGAATGGCTCCAGTCGGGCCTAGGGAGACTGGGGACTCGAAACTGTGCCTAGGAGAGGTTATAGTCCGTATGAGGTCAACCGTGCCTAAGGGAGGTTGGGTCCATAGGCTACTAATTGTGGAGTATAGTGTGAACAATGCATCACCTGCATCTGGATAACTATACTGCAAATTGAGTAGCAGATGTGATGACCCGGGAATTTTCGACCAAATTTAAACTTAATCTTTAGATGTTTCGACATGATAAGCAAAGTCTGTAATGTTGAGTCTCAAAAACTTTGAACTATTTTGTATATTCAATTGACCTTCGACCATTCTCGACGATTCATGAACAACTATATATAAATAGATACATATACATTAATTTTGAAAATATTATTATTTGAAATAATATATGATTTAATTGTTGAAAATAAATATGAAAAATAATATGTGATGTAATGAAAACTATTATTATAAATATATAGATATATATTTATATATATAAATATGTATATAAATATTACTTATATATATAAATTATATTAAATTCAATGGTTTAATGATATATAATTATTTAGTAGTTAAACTTGCTATTTAAAACTCGGTATATATATAGAAAGAGAATATATTAAAAATAAATGATTTCGAGTCTAATTAGTAAACGTCAGTAGCACTCGGTTGACGATTTGTTAGTTTTAATATAGATATTGTACATGTCCATGAAGGATTGAAATAAAAGTTGAACTGTAAATTGATTACGAAGATTTTAGAGTTGTCAAAAATATTTTTACTCTTTTATGATTAAATATTAATACTCCGTACATATAAATTAGTACAGAAAATAAATAATTACCGAACCTTTTTGATCAGGTTTCAAACAGGTAATGAGTGAAATAATTAAATATATTTAATCTAAAGATTTGGGATTTTTAGGAACATTTTTTTACGCTAACTGTTTAGCAATGGACACGAATTACACCCGTTGAAAGTGTCGGCAGATAAATAATCATGTAGTCCATGATTTAATTATTATGTACTGTTTTTCCTTTGACTCCCTAATCTATCCAACTAACAAATATATATATATATATATATATATATATATATATATATATATATATATATATATATATATATATATATATATATATATATATATATATATATATATATATATATATATATTATATATATACATTAAATATAGGGATGAACATAAAACTTCTCTTCCCTTGCACCACTTCAACGTTGTATTTCTGTTTTAAGGGCAACGACCAAGACCACCTTTAATCCCTGCCACCATGAACAACCGCAGCTAACTACCACCAAAACTACCATCTACCGGTGCCACCATGTGCAACCATCACTCTTGCCATCATTAACCGCCACCTTCTCTCTCTCCTCTCTCTTTCCTTTTCTTCTTAGATAAATCAACACCCACAACCATCATGTGATCATCACCATCTTCTAACACTGTAAATCACCTAATCGACCTCCTATTCAACTGTTTCCCCTCCTGCTGTTCGAACAGCAGCTTATGCTGCTATTTCTGTTTACTACTCCACACCGAACCACCATCGAACCCATACAACCACCATGAAAACCATTTTTGATATTATTGCTACTGTTTTCGCTATTTCCATTTCGCCACCAACACAAACCATCCTCCTGCTACGCTACTATATTATTATTATTTTTTTGTTTCCAATTCATGTTCGAACAAGCAGCTACTGCTGCTGTTATACTTCTGTTTCAGTCATACATAACCAACGACCACCACTTGAAACCACCACATTCGACTAACATATAAAAACTGTTGGTGTTGTTAATCAAACGATACACACACGTGGATGTTGGTGATAATACAGCGAAGAGGATGATTCAAGAAAGGATGATGGTATGTATTTGATAAGTAACGATAAGAAATGAAAATAAAAATGATGTTTAGATCGATGATGTTGATGGAAGATGTATGAGGAAGATGAAACAGTTTCATATAATAAAGAATAAATCGAGCGTGTTAAAACTAAAACAAATTGACGTTTCAATGGTTAAAGGTGGTTATGGTGTAAGCTTGAGGTCCCGGGATCGAATCCAGCAGGCTGCGAATTTTTTTTTTTTGAAGAGTGTGGATCGGTTCTTGTTGGGCTTAGATTGACTGTTGGGCTGAGCCTTTATTTGGTTGTTGGGTAGTAATTGATAATGGACCGAAATCAATCTTAATTTCATGTTGGGCCAAGACAGTTTACGGCTTATATAAATTTTACTTAGGGTTTTATACAGAAAAACTGAGATAGTGAATTGGTTAAGGGGCGTTACAGTTAAGCGAAAGGTTCTGGGTTCGAGTCCCATTCGCAGCAGCTTATTTTTTTAAGCCTTTTCCATTAAGGTAGTAATTTCAATTATTATTATTATTATTATTATTATTATTATTATTATTATTATTATTATTATTATTATTATTATTATTATTATTATTATTATTATTATTATTATTATTATTATTATTATTATTATTATTATTATTATTAGCATTAATATTATTACCATTGTAATTATTATTATCATCAAGAAAGTATTATGATATTTATATAAATGAGAAGTTAGTAAAATACGATTATGATATAAGTTATTATAAATCTTAATTAAAAAAATATAATTTTGTATGTAGGTTAAAAATAATAATAACTAAGTTATGATCATAGATTAACTATAAGTATAATTATCATATTTATGTAAATTTAATATAATTACAATAAATATATTGTTATTATTACCATCAAGATTATTATTATTAGTATTAACATTATTATTATTATTATTATTATTATTATTATTATTATTATTATTATTGTTATTATTATAAAAATTAGTAATTTCAGTATCACTATTAAGATTGTTATTATTAATTTACTAAATAAATGTTTTATATATAAGGAAAATATATTTATTATATATAACCTAACTACATTGATATTTTATAATAAATACAAATTATCTATCTAGTATATATAAAAATAAATATATTTAATTAAGTTATTAATGAAACACATAATTTATTAGGATAACATTTATAATATATATAAATTTGTTCGATTACTATTTGGTGTTAATATATATATATATATATATATATATATATATATATATATATATATATATATATATATATATATATATATATATATATATATATATATATATATATATACTGGATATAGGTTCGTGAATCCGAGGCCAACCCTGCATTGTTCAATGTCGTCATATGTATTTTTACTACAAAATACATTACTGTGAGTTTCATCTGCTCCCTTTTACTCTTTACATTTTTGGGGCTGAGAATACATGCAAATGTTTTATTAACTGTTTTACAATAATTATATGCGTGAGTTTCATCTGCTCCCTTTTACTCTTTACATTTTTGGGGCTGAGAATACATGCAAATGTTTTATTAACTGTTTTACAATAATTATATGCGTGAGTTTCATTTGATTCCCTTTTTACACTTTACGTTTTTGGGCTGAGAATACATGCGCAATTTTTATAAATGTTTTACGGAATAGACACAAGTAATCGAAACTACATTATATGGTTGAATGATCGAAATCGAATATGCCCCTTTTTATTAAGTCTGGTAATCTAAGAATTAGGGAACAGACACCCTAATTAACGCGAACTCTAAAGATAGATCTATCGGGCCCAACAAGCCCCATCCAAAGTACGGGATGCTTTAGTACTTCGAAATTTATATCATGTCCGAAGGAGGATCCCGGAATGATGGGGATATTCTTATATGCATATTGTGAATGTCGGTTACCAGGTGTTCAATCCATATGAATGATATTTTGTCTCTATGCATGGGACGTTTATTTATGAGAATTGGGAATATGAAATCTTGTGATCTATTAAAATTATGAAGTGATTATTTATGTTAAACTAATGAACTCACCAACCTTTTGGTTGACACTTGAAAGCATGTTTATTCTCAGGTATGAAAGAAACATTTCTGCGGTGCATTTGCTCATTTTAAAGACAGTATTTGGAGTCGATCATCGCAATGGAACCAGTTGTTGGTGACTTTGTCCAGATGGATTAGGACGGGTCCTTTCTGCAGAGACTATCGGTAGACTCAAGTCCGATCAGCTAGGAGTCGTGTGCTCGTACAAGCCGCCGATCCTCATATTGTCTTATTGTATGCTAGTTGGTAGTTAGCATGTGTTGTTGTTAGTATATAGCTTGTGTGTAACTTAAGCTATATCTGTTAGATAGATTCCATTCACTTAGCAGTGTGCTAATCCCCCACATAATTACCCCTTGCAGGTTTAGGTACTGCTAGTCGAGATGGGTGCTGATGCAGAAGACATGTTTGACAACCCTACTCTGATGTGGACTTTTGTTTAAATCATGTTTTGTAATAACGTAATACCGTTGTGTAAACTTAAACTTAATTACTCAGATTAATGTAATGACGCGACTTATAGTGTGTTTGTTAATAAAGTCTTCCGCTATGTTTTAAAAAAAAAATTTGCCGGTGTTACAAGTTGGTATCAGAGCATGGTTTGGCAACAAATACGTGCGCGTATTTTGTTCCCAAACCCTGAGGCAAGTCAAACATGTCTGTGGGAGTGGGGGCTAAGTGAAAATAGGATATACGTGTGTTAGTTGTGATTGAACTAACTGTTATACACTAAGCTTTTGTGTGAGATGTTTTGTAGCACATGTATGGCTGATAGAAACGCAACTGGCCCCTCCAACCCCGGAACATTCAGAGCACCAGAAGAGGGTGTTGAGTCGGATGATGATCAGAGTAGTTACATCCTTCAGTTAGAAAGCAAGCTAAAAGAGGCCGAGGATAAAATTAATGAGCTTGAATTGGAGAGGCATTCTGGAAATGATGATACACCACCTGGATTCCCAACCGCGCAATCCCAAACGATACCTAATGTGCCCCAGAACCAGTTTCAGAATCAAATATCTAACCAATATTATATGCCACCACAAAACACCTTTACTTACCAAAATCCCATGATGATGAATCCATACCAAATGCAAATGTTCCAACAACCTTACATGCAACCATCCCAAAGGTGTACTTATAAAATTTTTTCGTGATTTCAAACCCTCCGAGTTCTCTAGAAGTACTGATCCGAATGTAACTCTCAATTGGTTGCGAGAAGTTGAAAAGGTATTTGAAGCGTGTCAGTGTGAACCCGAGCTGAAGGTAACATATGCTAGTAGACTGTTGAAAGGTAGGGCTATGTTTTGGTGAGATTCTTTGATTTCCAGAATACCGAAAGAGCAAGTGAGTATGATCACATGGGAGCAGTTTTATGGGAAGGTGTGTGAACAGTATTGTAATCCGTTTGATATGAACCGAATCAAGACTGAGTTTCTTAAAATGAAGGTGACACCTCAAATGACGATCGATGAGGTAGTAGAGAATTTTATGGATAAACTGAGGTTTGTACAACAATGGGTGCCAGATGAAGCATCTCGTATTCAGCATTTTGTTAATATTATTCTGCCAGAGTACCGAACTTTTGTTAGAACAGCTACATCGTTGTCTCAAGCTGTTGTGATGGCTAAGATGGTAGAAAGTGATGTTCAGGCTGCCAAAAACCGAATGTTTGGTAATGTGCTACAACAAGGTGGGCAAGTATCTGGTCAATCAGGATCTAAATCCAAGAAGTCTAGTGGGTTTAAATCAAAGGGTAAAAGTGGTCAGAGTAGTACTGGATCTGGATCAGGTAAAGGGAATTGGTGTCACACGTGTTGATCTTCTCACAGTGGTCAGTATTCTGAGGCTACAAGAAGATGCTTAAAGTGTGGTATTGTTGGGCATGAGTCTTCAGCATGTCCGTATCCGAATAGTGTGTGTTAGACTTGTCACAAACTAGGGCATCGTGCAGTTAGTTATCCGTCGAAGAGTGGTAGTTCTGGGGCGGGGTCAGGGGTGCGTTCAACATCAGTTGGAGGGTCAACTGCCTCGAGTGGGCAGAAGAGGAAGAACCCTCCAACAGCAGAGGCTAGAGCTTTTCAGATGTCAGTTGAGAATGCTGTGGCAACCGACGAAGTGATCACCGGTATGTTTCTAATCAACTCAATACCTGCTCGCGTATTGTTTGATTGTGGTGCCAATAGGTGTTTTATGTCCCTAGATTTCTATGCTAAGTTGAATTTACCAGCTATTGTGTTACCCAAGCCGGTTAGTGTAGAAGTAGCCGATGGTAAGACCACACCTGTCACAACCTATGTGCCTGGGGTTTGTATAGAGATCGAAGGGAAGTCTTTCCCGGTGACTTGTTTAGTGTTACGTATTCCTAGCTTTGATGTAGTACTAGGAATGGATTGGTTAAGCTCGCTTAAGGCTAATATTAAGTTCAATAGGAAAATGATTATCTTTCGTTCGACCGATGGAACCCGTTTTGTGGCCCGAGGGGAGCGGAGCGGGTATAATCTTCCGTTGATAACCATGATGTAAGCGAAAAATTCGATGGGAAAGGGTTGTGAATCATTTCTTGCATATGTAATTGATGCGAAGAAAGAAAAGAAAACCGTGGCTGATATTCTGGTAGTATTAGAATTTTCCGAAGTGTTCCCAGATGAGTTACCAGGTCTGTCGTCGGTAAGGGAAGTCGAATATAAGATTGAGTTGGTTCCTGGAACAACTCCAGTTCCAAAAGCTCCATACCGATTAGCGCCGTCTAAAATTCGTGAAATGATGTCACATATTCAAGAGTTATTAGATCGTGGGTTTATCCGACCGAGTTCTTCACCGTGGGGTGCTCCGGTATTGTTTGTTAAAAAGAAAGATGGGTCAATGCGTATGTGTATTGATTATCGTGAATTAAACAAAAGAACAGTGAAGAATAAGTATCCGTTACCTCGAATAGACAATTTGTTCGATCAGTTACAGGGTGCTTCATTGTTTTCTAAGATAGACTTACGATCCGGATATCATCAGGTTCGTGTTGCTGAATTAGATATACTAAAAACAGCGTTCAGAATAAGGTATGGTCATTATGAATTTCTTGTCATGCCATTTGGGTTGACGAATGCGCCAGCAATCTTCATGGATCTAATGAATAGAGTGTGTCGTCCTTTCTTAGATAAGTTTGTGATTGTGTTTATAGACGATATACTAGTGTATTCAAAGACCGAAAGTGAACATGTTGAACATCTAAGACAGGTTTTGAACTTGTTGAAATGTGAACAACTATTTGCAAAATTTTCAAAGTGTGAATTTTGGTTACGTGAAGTGCAGTTTTTGGGTCATGTGATTTGTGCCGAGGGTATAAAAGTTGATCCGACAAAGATAGAAGCAGTAATGAATTGGAATTCTCTGAAGACTCCGACTGAGATTAAGAGTTTTCTAGGATTAGCCGGTTATTATCGCAGATTTATCATGGATTTCTCGAAAATAGCGGGTCCGTTGACTAAGTTGACTCGTAAAGATGTAGCCTTTAGATGGACTGATGAACAGGAAAAGGCTTTTTAGATTTTGAAACAGCTACTGTGTCAGGCACCAGTATTAGCTTTACCAGAAGGTTCAGACGACTTCGTGGTATACTGTGATGCGTCATTTACTGGGTTGGGTTGTGTATTAATGCAAAGAGATAAAGTAATCGATTACGCCTCGCGACAGTTGAGTGTTCATGAGAAGAATTATCCAGTACATGATCTTGAAATGGCTGCAGTAGTGTTTGCTTTGAAACTGTGGAGATACTATTTGTATGGAACCCATTGTGTTATATGTACAGATCACAAGAGTTTGCAGTATATCGTCTCACAGAAAGAATTGAATGTGCGTCAGAGACGATGGCAAGAGTTGATCAAAGATTACGATTGTGAAATTAAATACCATCCGGGTAAGGCAAATGTGGTTGCAAATGCGCTAAGTCATAAAAAGTCAAGTGAAAATGTGAAATTTCTTCGTTTGAATATAACTTCAGATTTGATTAACAGCTTAAAAACCATTCAGGCCTGTGCTTTAGAGGACGAACATATTAAATCTGAACAAATGACCAAACGAAAAGTGGACTTAATTGATGACTCACGTGGACTAAAGACCTTAAACAACCGTGTTTGGGTGCCTAAGCTTGGAGATTTGAGGGATTTAATCATGATGGAAGCTCACAAATCCAGATTGACAGTACATCCAGGTAGTAATAAGATGTATCATGATTTGAAAACAGTGTATTGGTAGCCAACAATGAAATCAGATATCGCCCGTTATGTCAAAAAGTGTCATATATGTGCTCAAGTGAAGGCAGAACATCAGAAATCTTATGGTTCGTTACGTCAGTTACAGATTCCAGAGTGGAAATGGGAACATATAACGATGGATTTTGTGACCAAATTACCTCGAACTCTGAAAAGACATGATATCATTTGGGTAATAGTGGGTCATCTAACTAAAAGTGCTCATTTTCTTGCTACTCATGAGACAGCTTCGTTAAGTGAGTTAGCCGAATTGTATGTGAAAGAAATAGTTAGTCGTCATGGTGTGCCGTTATCGATCGTTTCAGACAGAGATTCCAGATTTGTGTCAAATTTTTGCAATAGTCTTCAATAGAATCTGGGTACACGTGTGAATTTAAGTATAGCTTATCATCCTCAGACAGACGGACAGAGTGAAGGAACGATACAGACTTTGGAGGATATGTTAAGGGCTTGTGTGCTAGAATACGGTGGTTCGTGGGATACGTATTTTTCGTTAGTCGAATTTGCGTATAATAATTCATATCATTCGAGTATAGGGATGCCGCCCTATGAAATGTTATACGGTCGTCGTTGCAGAACTCTGACTTGTTGGTTAGAAGCCGGGGTGAAACAATTTGCAGGTCCCGAAATTGTTCAAATGACAGCCGAAAAAGTTGCAATTGCGAGAGAAAAGTTGAAAGCCGCTAGAGATAGGCAGAAAATGTATGCTGATCCGCGTAGACGTCCAGTAACCTTTAATGTGGGTGAACGAGTGTATCTGAAAGTTTCGTCGTGGAAAGGGGTTATCAGATTCGGTAAACGTGGTAAGTTAGCACCGAGATTTATTGGTCCGTTTCCTATCAGTGAAGTATTGAATGATCAGACTGTGGTGTTAGATCTTCCACCAGAGTTAGCTGGTATTCATAATACATTCAACGTATGTTATCTTCGTAAGTGTAAAGTCGACGATGAAACACAACTTCTTCCTTTAGAAGATTTAAGGGTCGATTTGAATAAGAAATTGGTAGAAGAGCCGGTCCGTGTGGTTGACCAAAAGGTGACTAAGCTGAGAAAGAAAGAGATTCCGATGGTGTTGATTGAGTGGAAATACAGTTTGGGTTCTAACTTTACGTGGGAGACAGAAGAGTTGATGAGAAATCGCTACCCTCGTTTGTTTGACCAAGACCAGATTCCGAGGACGGAATCTTCTTAAGGGGGTGGATTTGTAACAGACTGAAACCCGAGCTAGTTGTAAGTTGCCTATTTTGCCCTTAGGGTTTGTGCTTAGTCTTAAGTGCTTTTATTTTAATTATTTTATTAGTGTTTTATTATAATTGTGTTGTGGCCAGTTTGTGACAAGAGTCCCAGAACATGTTGGTTTATTTAATTTGGACTCCGTTAGGACCGCCTAAGGAGATACGAAAGGTTATCAGATAAGATAACTGGTAAATACCTGTGTGATATGGGGTATGAGTTTGTAACTATTTAAGTATATGTTTCTGAATATTTATATCCATTTCTCATTTCATCACATACACACACGAACGCATACACAAACACACACATAAATCCTAATTTGATTTTGTGAGCCTCTGGATTAATTGAAGCTAGCAACTTGTTCTCTGTGATTTTGTGATCCTCACAAGGTAAGTGTTTCATAGATTCATGCTTTGATTCTTGCTCTAATTGGGTTTTTGTATTAAATGGGTTTTTGATAGAAATTAGCTCAAATCTAGTTGTTTGATGTTTAAAAACATCAATTGATGTTAGAAATAGGTAGTATATATGTAAATAGGTTGTATATATGTTTAGTAACTTTCTTGTGCTTAAAATTTGGTCAAAAACACTTAGAAATCGAGTTTTTGGGGAAAAAATCACAAAATCAGCGAACTTGTTCGAAACTCAGTTTGCTACAGTATTTGCTACAGTGTCACTATTTGCTACAGTGTCACTATTTGCTACAGTGTCACTATTTGCTACAGTACCGATTGCTACAGTGTCACTATTTGCTAGAGTACCAGAATTGCTACAGTGTCACTATTGCTACAGTACGAATTGCTACAGTGTCACTATTTGCTACAGTGTTTGGAAATCACTATTTGCTACAGTACCTTTATGAAATTGAAACGGGCGTAACTTTCAAAATGTAACTTCGTTTTTGATGAATAAACTATCGTTAGAATCGTAATAAAGAATACTTTTCAATGGTGAACTTTTAAGAAACTAAATCAAACTGTTTTTGGGTCTGAAAAGGAGTTTTAGTGTGTATGTCGTGTTTTGCACGCGCCTATATGCCATTATTGAATAGAGTCATGATGTAGACTCATAAAATTATGAATATATGGTTTTATGACCTAGTTAATTGTATGAAATGATTATATTATTTATTGGATATGTATATTAACTTTGTTTGTGCTGTTCTCAGGTTATAAGGATAAGGAGGAAGCTCAGAAATAATAACTGAGCAGTTGCTGGTAATTGGTGAGTGGATCTATCTCCGGATAGAGTTTAACTAGCATATCATGCTACTGTGGTTGACTCTTTTACCATGCATAGTGTAGAAATTGCCATGTTAGAATAATATAGTATGCCTGATGTTGTATGTGATTTATGTGTACACTGTGTGAATGGCACCAGTCGGGCCTAGGGAGACTGGGGACTCGAAACCGTGCCTAGGAGAGGTTATAGTCCATATGAGATCAACCGTGCCTAGGGGTGGTTGGGTCCATAGGCTACAAATTTTGGAGTATAGTGTGAATGATGCATCACCTTCATCTGGATAAGTATACTGCGAATTGAGTAGCAGAGACTATCGGTAGACTCAAGTCCGATCAGCTAGGAGTTGTGTGCTCGTACAAGCCACCGATCCTCGTATTGTCTTATTGTATGCTAGTTGGTAGTTAGCATGTGTTGTTGTTAGTATATAGCTTGTGTGTGACTTAAGCTATATCTGTTAGATAGATTCCATTCACTTAGCAGTGCGCTAATCTCCCACATAATTACCCCTTGCAGGTTTAGGTACTGCTAGTCGGGATGGGTGTTGATGCAGAAGACATGTTTGACAACCCTACTCTGATGTGGACTTTTATTTAAATCATGTTTTGTAATAACGTAATACCGTTGTGTAAACTTAAACTTAATTACTCAGATTAATGTAATGATGCGACTTATAGTGTGTTTGTTATTAAAGTCTTTCGCTGTGTTTTAAAATTTTTTTTTTACCGGTGTTACAGTAAGTTTACGAAGTATAAAACACCCGTTAAATGCTAGCGCTACTAGCCCGAGTGGGGATGTCAAACCTTATGGATCCATATCTAAGATTCGCGTTCACCGGTTCAAAGACCAATGACTAAACATTACCGAGCTAAGGGGAAAGTTTATGCCGTTGTATAACCCACACATATATAAAGTTTAAGTACTCGTGCCTAGTATGTAAAACGTAAAACGTGCATGCATTCTCAGTTTCCAAAATAGTTAAAGTAAAAAGGGATGCTATAACTCACAGTGAAAAGTAGTAAAGTGGGTACGGAATAAGTAAGCAAGTAGTTGGTCCGGAAAGTCATCAACCTAAGTCAAAAGTTACTAAGTCAGTAAATCGTTCCCAAAGGTTTAAAAGTATGTAAATTAGGTCTTAACTATCATCATTCATCATTAATCAAAAATTGTAAAGTAATTTTCAATCAAGAATAGAGTTTGAAATAAAGGCTGATTTCGTCCAGTCGGCACGACCTCTATACAAACTGAAATGAGGTGAGACTAGTGGCTATGGCTTCGTATATGAGTCCCCTAGTTTCTGACCAATTTCCAGAACCAAACTCATCTTCGTTTGACTGTGGTGATGGTTTGAGTGCGAGTAGGTCAGAAATTTCAGCACAACGTTAAAAGGGTGCAGTGACTTTCAGAAGGCCATAAATCCTAAAACGTAACTCGGATTAAGACGAGACCTGAACGGAAAATCATATACTCGAACCGAAATAACTGGAAATCAACTTTTCAAGTAGCCCAGGTTAATGATCAGACCCAGAAAATAGCAAGTAATGTGTTCTGGTGGGTTCTTGGTGCTTGATGCTAATCACGGTTCTCATCCTTGATGCTTATAGCTTCAAGTGCACAACTCGTTGATGTGTTTGCATCATTTTTACCAAGTTTTGACCGTCATGACACTAGTGTAAGTCTAAGATATGTAGTACAACTCAATTAAGAGTTGTATGAAGGTTGATGAACCAAAGTTACATCAAGATCTTAGATCTGACACATACATGAGTTATAATAGTAATATTAAGCTACAAACTTGAAAGTAAACAAAATAAACAAGATTCTTAGTTGGAGATCTTAGATCTTAGTTAGATCTTGAAGGTCCTAGACTAAAATGTCTAGATCTAGTGTTCTTAAGTTAAACCCTAAGTTATAGAACTTGGATCTTCACTTTAATGAAACCATAAGTCATGAAACTTAGATTTTTATCTTGTAATATGTATGTAAGCTTATAAGCTCTTGTTTTAAATAAAATTAGAAGACCATAAGCTATAAAAACTTAGATCCAACATAAGTGTGTGAAGTTATAACAAGAAAGTTAAACTTCCATGTTCTTGAACTTACAAAGTTTAACTTTAATTTCAAGAATAATGAGATCAAGTTTAACTAGTAATACTTGACCAAAGTAATAATTAAAATACTTACAAAAGAAAGAAAATAAACTAAAGTTACAAGTATTATGTTCATGTTTGTTTCATACTTAAGAAGATTCAAATCAAAGTTTGGATCTTAGGAAAGTAAACTTTAAGTCTACAAAACATGAACACAAGTATGATTATAAAGCTTATGAACTTTAAATCTTATAACATTTTAAGTGTAGAACTCTAAGTTATAGAACTTAGGTTCTTGTTCTTGACTTCTCATCAAACAAGGGATGGAAGCTACAAGATTACATGAAGATACAAGCTAGAGAACTTGATCTTTAACAACAAACAAGTAACAAGTAACAAAACAAGTAATTAAAATGATGATGATGGATTAGGTTTTAAGGAGAAAAAGAAAGAAGAAATAAAGTTTGTTACTTACAAAGTTTGAGAGAAAAAGATGAGAGAAAAGAGTAGTGCAAGTATGTGTGTGTGGAAAATGAAATGATACTTGCAAATAAGTAACAAAAATTTGAAAAATGGAACTCTCCTCCCACACAACAAAACCGTCGGCCAAGAGGATCAAAAAGGGAAGTCAAAAACTCACTTTCAAGTGTGGGATTGTGCTGTTTGCTAAGAAGGTGTAACAAGTCAAATGTATGGGAAGTTGATACTAGCATGCTTGAGACAACTTTGTCTCCTCATTAACATAATTATTCCTTTGTTTACCTTAATAAATCACTAGTAATAAAAGTGGGCTTACTAGTCCATTAAGAAAGTAGGGTGGGCTTCCAAGTCCATATAATAAAAGCCCAAGTCCAAGTAACCAGCAAATAAATAAAAAAGCCCAAGTAATTAACTACTTACATTAGTTAATTAAAAATGATTAATAATAATTAATCATGAATGCAAATAATATTCTAAATATTATTCGTGAAAAGTACATGTGTCACAAAGACAAGTCGGGACATGGAAAGTCGATTACGGTAACAAGTAAAATGTATAAGCATACATTTAATAAAGCGCAAGTATTAATAATAAATATTAATAATTATACGTTGGAAAATCCAGGGTCGTTACACCATCCCTTTCTTATCATCATCTAAGTGTTAATGGAGCTGGTTCAAGAACCTCATGGGTTACCCTACTTCAGTCCTTAAAGTGAAGTAGTTATGTTATGTTTTTATGAATAAAGTTTTTGATAATTGAAGACAAGCCAGCAATTAAGAAGAACTTCAGTACAACCAGCAAGATGAACTTTAGTACAACCAGCACGCGACGCTGTTTTCATTCTAAAAGGCTAACATGCTGATATGATTCAAAGATTAACTTGTGCTTTGAATAAACCGGTCAGGTCATGTGCTTAACATGTGCGTGGTTGTTCTAGAATGTTAGCTGTCCAAGGAAGACTATTATCTATCATTGGCAGCTTTTTATCATGGGAGGAGCACCACCAAATGGCAGACTTTTTACAAATTATGTCCTTTATTCTTATTGGCTATTTTGTAATTGTCTATCCTTGTGTTTTTATTTCAGAGTTTTATACTCTGTTTTGGGGCGGTTACTGTTACAAATTGGAGGTTTCGTGTTTAGATCTGTTGGGTGAAGAAAGGCTTTTCAACCCTAATTTCATTTCTAATAATCTTGAATCAAAAAACCCAATCGTTATAAATTCTAATCCTATCCATTTATGGTCAATCAAAAAACTCAATCTCATTTCTATCGAATTCTACTGAACCCAGTAACTTTTGTTTATGTTAAATGTTTGGTAAATTTAAGTCAAACTCCATTTCAATGAACCCATAAATGCTTTATAATATTTTTAGAAATTATTAGATTTTTATTCAAATTGAAAGGAGTTCGAAGTAAACCAAGTCGGGCTAGAAACAAAATACCAAACTTGAAGTTAAAAACCTTGATTCATATCATGATTTGTTCATTTAAATACTCTTAAAAATATAGTAAAAGAAACAAGATACCAAATTTGAAGTTAAAAACCTTGATTGAAATAGAAATGTGAGAAGATAGGTGTGAAGAGGAACTTCACTGTATACGGGATTCCAAAAGAATAAACAAAGTGAATAATTATGATATAAAGGGTATTTTTAGAACTTTACATAAGATTATGGTGGAAGTATAAAAAATGAGTGTGGATTAGTACGTTTTTGTTGTGATAAAGACAGAAAGTGGCTGACAAAATTGAATATGATCACGGGTGTATTATTATTCTACCTAACTGCACAATAAATTATTGTATTATAAATACCAAAGGATGTGATTTGCATAAGATGCACACATAGAATATATTTCATATATCACCATCCTTTTACTCTCTCTTATTTTAAGTTTATTAGTAGCCTATAGTCAAGAACAAACCCACTAAAGGTAGTTATAAGCCTACTGAATTCTAACACGAACCAAACCACTAAAGGTAGTTATAAGCCTACTGAATTATAACACGAACCAAACCACTAAAGGTAGTTATAAGCCTACTGAATTATAACACGTTATCAGCACAAAGTGCTCCGTATAATCAAGGTTTATCTAAGCAAGCACAAATCACTAATCAAGGTAATAATAATAAAAAAAAATTCTTTAATGATATATTCTATTATTTATTAGTTAGGTAAATATTATTATCATCATAACTAACATTTATATTTATGTTATTTAAGTTATATATGGTCGGTTATACCGCCTGAATTATATTTCTGTAATCTAACTCTTATTAATTTCACTAACATTTATATTTATGTTATTTAAGTTATATATGGTCGGTTATACCGCCTGAATTATATTTCTGTAATCTAACTTTTATTAACTTCACTAACATTTATATTTATGTTTTTTAAGTTATATATGGTCGGTTATATCGCCTGAATTATATTTCTGTAATCCAACTATTATTAACTTCACTAACATTTATATTTATATTATATATGGTCGGTTATACCGTCTGAATTATATTTCTGTAATCTAACTCTTATTAATTTCACTAACATTTATATTTATGTTATCTAACATTTATGATTACTTATGCAATTAATTATTATTTATTTCATGCATACTAATGTTTATTCTTGAATTTATTATTTATGCATAATATGTTTATTCTCTTAATCTTCGTATTTATACTAAATGTATTTATACTAAATGTATTTTATAGTAATCATATTTATACTAATAAAATTCTTTTATTAAAATTATTATTAATACAACGAGTACATAACAGTCGTTAACGTCAACTAACGACGTTACAACGGTCATATATACATAACAGTTGTTAACTTTAATTGACGACGTTACAACGACTATATTTTTCAAATATAAAATAAACATCTCCGTTTTCACATTTTCACAAATCAATCTTCATTTTCTAAGATTACCACCCTCAAAAAGTTTTTTGTAAAGATGATTCACACAAGGATGATTTTTCCTATTGTATTGGTCATATTAACTATCATCATTGTTGCTAATATACCACCGGGTGAACCTATATTCTATCCTGCCCTTGTGGTTTTATTATTTGTAATCATACCATTATTCTGTTGTTTGCTACTTATGAACTTAAAATGATTCTAATTTCATGTTGTTAGAAATCGATTATGATTATAATTTATGTTGTTTATTTTCTGAAAATAGAAAATGTCAAACTTATCAAAGCTTGAGTTTGATGCCCTAGACGTATCGGGAACAAACTACACATCATGGGTCATGGATGTAGAAATAAATCTTGGATCATTGGGTATTCTAGAAACTTTAAAAGAAAACAATACTTGTTCTGATCAAGATAAATTAAAATCAATTGCTTTTATTCGCAAACATATTGATATCACCTTAAAACATATGTATATCACTATCAAAGATCCACATAATTTATGGGAAAGTATCAAGAGTAGATTCGATAATCAAAAGTAAATATTACTCCCAGCTGCGAGGGAAGAATGGAGAAATCTAAGGTTTCAAGACTTTAAAAATGTAAGTGAATACAGCTCGGCCATGTTCAAGATCCGTTCAAAGCTTCAATTCTGTGGTCAAGAAATAAGTGATGATGATATGATGGAGAAAACTTTCTCCACAATGCATTCTGCAAACATCACTATACAAGAAAATTTAAGATTACAGAATTACAAAACCTTTTCCAAACTTCAAACTTATCTCTTCGTTGCAGAAGTGAATAAAGAATTACTGATGAAGAATCAAAAATCTCGTCCTACGGGTGCGCAAGCATTCCCTGAAGCTAATGCTATTAACAATAACAATAATAAAAAAAGAAATGCACCTGGACGAGGACGTGGGCGAGGTCGTGGTCATATTGGCCAAAATCATCATCATGGAAATTACCATAACAATAATAAGAATCATAACTATGTTCGAAATCACCCTTATGGTAATGGTCGTGGTGGTGGTCGTGGTCATAATGTGGACAAAGAAATAATAATCCACAAAATTATAAATTTCAACCACCATACAATCCCACAAATCATAATGTTGAAGGAAGCTCTTCAAAGAATATTGAAGATTCTTGTTATCGATGTGGTAAAATTGGCCATTGGTCTAAAAACTGTCGAACAAATCAATATTCTATTAATCAATATCAGGAATCCCTAAAAGGAAAAGGAAAAGAGGCAAACCTTGTGGATGACCTTGATATAAAAATTGTTGAGCCAACAAGTGACTACTTTAATGAATAAATTTCCTATTATATGTCCATATCAAATAAATGGATGTAGATTTACGATCTATACCATATTTACTTTACTATATGTTTGCTTATTATGTACTTTCATTTATAACATATTTTTGAATGTAATATATTGATGAATTATGTACTCATTATTTGTTTCTCATATTTTAAAGTTCATGATGTACACTACTGGAGTGCAAAATCAGTCAAATGGTGGGGATCTTTGTATTGCAGACAGTGGTACCACACATACTTTACTCAAATCTAAAAAATATTTCACTGATTTTAAAGCAATAGAAGGAACGGTACATACTATATCAGGTCTTGAGGATTTAATAAAAGAAATGGGAAAGGCAAAATTCATGTTACCAAATGGTACAAATTTTCTGATAAAAAATGCTTTATTTTCTCCCATGTCAAAAAGAAATTTGTTTAGCTTCTCTGACATTTACCAAAATGGATATGATTATCAGTCAGTGACTACAGAAAATGATAAATACTTAAGTATCACCGAGAAGAATCATATGATTGAAAAACTACCAAGACATAGTTCTGGTTTACATTATACATATATAAATGTACCAGAAGCGCACATGATAGTAAATGAAAAGGCATGTGATCCTGTAATGATCAATATGTGGCATGAAAGATTAGGCCACCCAGGATCAACAATGATGAAAAGGATAATTCAAAATACACATGGACATTCATTGATGGATCAAAAGATCCCTCATGATGCACTTATTCCATGTACATCATGTTCACTTGAAAAATTGATAATAAGACCATCACCTCTTAAGGTTGAAAAAGAATCACCAATGTTTCTTGAAAGAATTCAAGGTGATATATGTGGACCAATTCATCCACCATGTGGACCATTTAGATATTTCATGGTCCTAATAGACGCATCTAGTAGATGGTCTCATGTTTGTCTATTATCAAGTCAAAATGTTGCATTTGCAAAATTTCTTGCTCAAATTATTAAATTGAGAGCACATTTTCCTGATTATACTATTAAAAGGGTGAGATTGGATAATGCTGGTGAGTTTACATCTCAAGTGTTTAATGATTTTTGCATGTCTGTGGGGATTGTTGTTGAACATCCTGTTGCCCATGTGCATACACAAAATGGTTTAGCCGAATAACTAATCAAACGATTGCAGTTAATAGCTAGACCATTGATAATGAGAACAAAACTCTCATTATCTGTATGGGGTCATGCAATTTTACATGCTACATCATTAATTTGCATTAGACAAAGTGCAAGTCATACATATTCTCCTTTGCAACTTGCTTTTGGCCATCAGCCAAATATTTCCCACCTTAGAACATTTGGTTGTGCAGTTTATGTTCCTATCGCACCACACAACGCACTAAAATGGGTCCTCAAAGAAGGATGGGAATATATGTTGGATATGAAACATCTTCAATCATAAGATATATTGAACCCATGACGGGTGATGTTTTTACAGCACGTTTTGCTGATTGTCACTTTAATGAAACATTGTTCCCTAGATTAGGGGGAGAAATAAAAAATAAAGAAAATGATGTTTCATGGTGTGAACCTCAATTAATGTATCTTGATCCTCGTACAAAAGAATGCGAGACCGAAGTTCAAAAAATAATGCATATGCAAGAACTTGCGAATAAATTGCCCGATGCATTTACAGATACAAAAAGAGTGACTAAATCATATATACCAGCAGCAAATGCTCCAGCTCGAATTAAATTTTCAAAAACTGACAATAATGTCGCTCTTGAGTCTTTGCCACACCAGAAACGTGGGAGACCAATTGGTTCCAAAGATAAAAATCCTCAAAAAAGAAAATCAGCTGATAACGAGGTAAAAGAAAGTGTTCAAGAAGAACCACAAGTCAATACTCCTTCTGCAGAGGAGATTGATGATGTCAATACGGAATTTTCAATCAATTATGCACATTCAAAAATATTATGGAACCAAAATGAAATGAAAAATCTCGATGAGATATTTTCATATAATGTTGCATATGACATCATAAATGATGATGATGATCCAGAACCAAAATCTGTCATGGAATGTCAAAATAGACATGATTGGGATCATTGAAAAAGAGCAATACGAGCTGAATTTGAATTGCTCAATAAAAGAAAAGTTTTCGGATCTATCATTCTCACACCTAAAGATGTGAAACCTGTGGGATATAGATGGGTTTTTGTGCAAAAAAGAAATGAGAAAATTGAAGTTACAAGGTATAAAGCTAGACTTGTAGCTCAAGGTTTTTCTCAAAGACCAGGAATTGATTATGAGGAAACTTATTCTCCTGTTATGGATGCAATTACTTTTAGATACTTAATCAGCCTGGCTGTTTCTAAAAATTTAGAAATGTATCTCGTGGATGTTGTGACTGCTTATCTATATGGATCACTTGATAGTGATATATATATGAAGATACCTGAAGGATTTAAGGTATCAGAAGCAACCAATGCAAAATCCAAAGAAATGTACTCAATCAAGTTACAAAGGTCTTTATATGGGTTGAAACAATCGGGTCGCATGTGGTATAAACGATTAAGTGATTACTTGATATGCAAAGGGTATACCAATAATCTTATTTACCCATGTGTATTCATTAAGAAAACAACATTCGGATATGTGATCATAGCCGTTTATGTCGATGATCTTAACATCATAGGTACAAATAAAGAGATCCATGAAGCCATTCAACTTCTAAAGAAAGAATTTGAAATGAAAGATCTCAGAAAAACCAAGTATTGCCTTGGTTTGCAAATTGAGCATATGCCTAATGGTTTACTTGTACATCAAACAACTTATACGGAAAAGATTTTAAAACGTTTCAATATGGACAAGGCAAAACCATTAAGTACTCCTATGATTATTAGATCACTTAATGTTGACACTGATCTATTTCATCCATGTGAAGATCATGAAGATATCCTGGGACCAGAAGTACCATATCTTAGTGCAATTGGAGCTCTTATGTATCTTACAAATTGTACAAGACCTAACATTTCTTTTGCAGTTAATTTGTGGGCAAGGTTTAGTTCAGCTCTTACCAAAAGACACTGGAATGGGATCAAACACATATTTCGATACCTTCGAGGAACTACTGATTTAGGATTATTTTATTCTAACGAATCAAAACAAGATTTGGTTGGTTATGCAGATGTAGGCTATTTATCTGATCCACATAAAGCTAAATCTCAAAATGGATATGTATTCCTAAATGGAGGTACCGCAATATCATAGCGTTCTCAAAAACAAACACTTGTTGCAACATCATCAAATCATGCCGAAGTGATTGCATTACATGAAGCTACTCGGGAATATTTTTGGTTGAGATCAATGACAAAACTCATTACTGATTCTTGTGGACTAGAACGCGATAAAAGTCCAACAACCATCTATGAAGATAATGCAGCTTGCATAGCACAAATGAAAGAAGGGTATATCAAAAGTGACCGAACAAAACACATACCTCCTAGATTCTTCTCATACACTCAAGATCTCATTAAGAACAACCATATTGAAATGAAATATGTTCAATCCAGCAAAAACTTTGCTGATCTTTTCACCAAAGCACTCCCAACTGCTATTTTCAGAACACACGTTCACAATATTGGAATGAGACATGTTCAAAAGATGTAAAAGTTCAACGATATCTACTTGAGGGGGAGTCAACTGTATGCCGCACTCTTTTTCCCTTAGCTAAAGTTTTTTCCCAATGGGTTTTCTTTAGCAAGGTTTTTAACGAGGCAGTACTAAGTTGCTCTTTAATAATTTGTCATCCAAGGGGGAGTGTTGTGATAAAGACAGAAAGTGGCTGACAAAATTGAATATGATCACGGGTGTATTATTATTCTACCTAACTGCACACAGTAAATTATTGTATTATAAATACCAAAGAATGTGATTTGCATAAGATACACACATAGAATATATTTCATATATCACCATCCTTTTACTCTCTCTTATTTTAAGTTTATTAGTAGCCTATAGTCAAGAACAAACCCACTAAAGGTAGTTATAAGCCTACTGAATTATAACAGTTTTAATAAAACAAGCTGAAACAACCGTTTACTATAATCTCGATTACGGTATCGTAAAGTCGGTTTGTAATATAAGTTCCTGGGTGTAAATCGGAAACAAAACTTATTTATTAGTATTCTCATACTTATATTATTTTTGTAAATAACTAAAAATACAAGAATTTGATGTTTAAAAAAAATTGACACTTAGATGTAAAGGAAGAAGGCGATTAGGATGGTTAATATATTCTTATATTTTAGAGTTTTAGCAACTGGAGGTATCAATAGTTTTACAGATTAAATATACAGAGTATTATATTTACGAGTTCACACTTCCGATTATATACATATATACATAGATATTAAATCAATTGTTCAAAATATTATTTAGTTTTAAGTTTGATATTAATTAAACCATGTGTAACAACCCCAAAACGTAACACGAGAAAATACATTTTTTTTTAAAGGCAGCTAGTGACCAGACACATATGTGCGGCGCGCATATGTTCGCACGACGCGCTTTATAACACAAAACATGATCAGCAATTTTTAAGGTAAATGCCAAATTTTCCAACAAAGCAAATTTCATTTTACCCGTACCTATTTCACGACGTACAAAGTCAACGTACAACAAAAGTATATAAGTTTACAAAAATTTTTTAACAAACCATACAATCAAACGGTGTAATTTCGACCCAAATATACATTTAGACGAGTTAGGACTCTATAACCCAACCCGATACCAAGAGCATAATCCCGGGGACTACTAAATCCCCGATCCGCGTCCAAATATCCAAAAGCTACCCCATCGAGCCCAAGCGCTTCTAGGAATCTAGTCTAACAACTAGCTAGCTTCACAATCACAATACTTATAAAAATTTAAACAACGAGAGGGGTAAGCATAAGATTAGTGAATGCAATAATTATACATATACATATATAATCTACTTACTTGCATACACTTACACAAATATCGAATACGAGCTAGCAACTCAACAACCATGCAATCATAATGCATACTAAAATATCCGTAATTCACAATAAGCTAGCATCACCAATAGCATATAGTTCGCAATTTAATATGCTAATATAAAGTCACACAACCATGGTTAACCAATAGTACAAAGGAATGGTGCTCGCGAATGACCATCGGTGTTCACAACAACCATTAGTGTACAATGACATATATCAGTAACCCTTGGGTGGTATCGAACGCCCGAACTTTAAACCCACCCGTCACGTGAAATGTGGTATCGAACGCCCGAACTTTAAACCCACACTTCACGCCCACGCACACATGATGATGAGTTATCGAACGCCCGAACTTTAAACCCGCATCCCATGCCAACACGATGTGGTATCGCATGCCCGAACTTTAATCCCACATCGCATCCCACACAAATAAATACATTATATACATACATGTATAATTATTCTATTTATATTGGAATGCCCGCACAAGTCATGTATAACATGATCTCCGTCCTCAAATTCGAGCAATTAACCACCTATATCACACTTAGGCACAATATACACATAAATATACATTCTTTAAAAGAGAATCTGAGACAATCATCCCTTGGTCGAGGGATAACACCTTGCTCGCCAAAACTCGCTCATTTAACACAAAATGGACATAAACCAATTACCACTTCGGGTGGTAATTCAAACCCACTCTACAATGTACAATTTAACCCAAATTATACTTTACACTAACTAGACCAACCTAGGTCCCAACACTAGATTACTAATTACGTAGTGATCATTTCAAACGCCATTTACACCAAAGCCGCAACACGTGAAATATTGACCTATTTTGCTTTTGACCACCTTTGACTTATGTTAAAGTATCATTTTATCCAAAATTACTTCTCACGAGTAATTACATTCAAAATCGTCCTTTAAAGCTTAACACAAGTATGTAAACATCCATTTGACCAAAACTAGTGTCATCATCAAATTTGACCAAATTCAATTTACCCATTTTGACACATGTCGCCAAAAACGCCCATAATCACTAACGGCTAGTGATTATATTTCCAAAACATCAATTAACACCTAAACCAAGTATTTACACACTTGATTCACCAAATCTAGACTCAAAACTTAGTTTGACACTAAATCAAAGTCAACACCAATTTTGACTAGTAAACATGTTCTTAAGAACATCAAAACCACCAATACACTTACAAACTAGTGACTAACACCCAAATCCATGACAAATACTTCCAAATTCATCATCAAGTCCTAAACCCACAATAATCGGGTTTACTTACACAATACATACAACAAAAACCCCCAATTTCATGAGAAATGGGGTTTATAACCCTAACTAGCATAAACCCTAACCCCAAATCAAAATCAAAGTAATTATATCGAATCTAGGGTTTACCTCAACTCTAAAACGAGCTAGTAGCTAAAACCATCAAAGAGAACCAAGACCCGCTTCCAATTTGGGCAAAACTCACCATCTTCATCACCCCTTCAAACTTTCTCACTCTAGAACTCGCATCTCTCTCTCTCTTAAGTTTTGGTTGGTGAGACTAAGGAAGAAATGAGGATAACATAAGCTTGGAACCAGTTTTGTGGCCAAAAACCTGGCCCTAAAGTGAAAAGACCACTTTGCCCCTTTAAAACCTCTAAGAAAAACGAAGGCATGCTATCAGCTCATTTTCCGTGCCGTGCATAGAGAGAAGCGCCGCGCACTACAACTAAAAATGAAGGCAGCCAGCTTTTCTGATTCCGAAGTTCAGGGACTGAGGTTGACTGATTCTGATTCTGATGTAAATTCTGAAAATGCATAAGTGTTAGGTTGACTTTTAGTGGCAGTTTCTGATGCACACCTTTACTGACACTTTCAGGAACATTTTCTAATGCACAAAATTCAGCATTATAGATGTGTGCAGAGGTGTATACGAAATACTATTATTTTTATTACGAAATACTATTAAATACGATACAATTTACACAAGTTATTTATTTATTTATTGAATGGATATACCTAAACCTTGCTACAACACTTATAGGCAGTGTACATAATCGTAGAGTAGCGTAGTTTTTAGTAAGTCCAGTTCGCTCCACAGGGATACAGCTGAGTTTAACGCTATATTTTTATTAACTACTTATATATATATATATATATATATATATATATATATATATATATATATATATATATATATATATATATATATATATATATATATATATATATATATATATATATATATATATAAAAGTAGTATTATTATTATAAAAGGGGGGTTTTACCGTTTAATGACCGGTTTGTCGATTTTAAGTCCTAATGCAAAATATTAAATATAACTTAATTTAAAGCATAAAGTAAATGACAATAAATAAAAGTGCGATGAGATATAAAATAAAGCAATTATGCTTATTTAAACTTCCATAATCATGATGTTTGACGTGTTGATTTTAATTTATTGCCAAGGGTTAATTGTCCTTTGTCCTGGATTATTCGATATGTCCATCTGGTTTTGTCCATAATAGTCCATCGGTCATAAATATAAAGTGCGAAAGTCTTCGTCAAATTACCCTTATACCCGAAGTCAAATATTCCAACTAATTGGGGACTTAAACTGTAACAAGGTCTTAATACTTTGTTTAATGAATACATCAGGTTATCGACTGTGTATAATCCAAGGTTTTAATACTTTGTTAACAATTACACCAATTACACTTGAATGTAATCCACCCCTGTTTTAATGAGACCAGTGACTATTAATCCATCCCCGTGTCCGGTTAAATGAATAATTATTAGTACTTATAGATATCCCGCCCACCGTACCCAGTCAAGCGTATGTGGTTAAATATAAATATGTCAAATTATAAATCTCTATATTAAATCAATGAGATATCATTTAATTAATATAAAGCCCATTAATAGCCCATAGTCCAATTTCCATAAGTGTCGGTCTTTTATTCAAACCCAAATTATGGTCCAAAGCCCAATAACCCAGTCTTAATATTTAGTCCAACATCACGATTACTTTGGCTTAAATAAACATAATAATAACTTGGCAACGAGACATTAATTTTAAAAGGTTGAACATAACTTACAATGAGTATTAATACCGTAGCGTTACACGGATAGAGTTTTGAATTACAAAACCTTAAAACATTTGACACTATAACCTTATTATTATTATTAACTTAATATTAAAATTATAATTATAAAATATAAATATATATATTTGAGAGGGAGTTTGATGATTGATGATGAAGGTGTATTTTACTCGTCGAATTGCATGGCCTTTTATAGGCGGATTTCTGAATTGGTGTGCTCCGCGACTGCGGATTGTTAGTTCTTCACAGCTCTACAACTGCGGAGCTTCGATTTACAGCTCACCCAGAATTTGGATCCTAGCTTGCCGATGTTTATTTATTTAATATATAAATATAATATATATATAATTTACGTAATTAATTATATATTATATTATATTTATGTGCATAGTTGATTTGTAATTTTAGCTCCGTTGAGTCGCACGTTGATAGTTGGTTCATGTCCCAGTTCCTGATTTTTAAACGCCTTTTCGTATAATTTAATATCTTGTACTTTGCGTTTTGCGACTTGTACTCTTGTCATTTTAGACGTTTCTTATCAATAATTTGAACCACTTTGATTGTACTTTGTACATTTGAGCTTTTTGGTCATTTACGTCTTCAAATCGTCGAATCTGTCTTTTGTCTTCATCTTTTATTATTTAAACGAATATCACTTGTAAATAGAATAATTGCAACTAAAAGCTTGTCTTTCTTGAAGGATAATGCTATGAAATATGTGTTCGTTTTTAGCATTATCAAATATTCCCACACTTGTGCGTTGCTTGTCCTCAAGCAATATAGAACTTGAAACAAAAACATACTTGAATCACTTCTTTATTCTTCACAATTTGTACATCAGTGATTTTGATACAGCGGTATGAACAATGAAACAATGTGGTTTACAGTCCCACATGACTATGAAAATTTAGATTCTTAAGGAAATTGGATCTTTATGAAAACATTTGATCTTTTGAAAATTCAATCTAGCTTTTACCCTAGATAAGTTTTCCGGAATAACCCTTCACCGGTGTTTGCAAAATGATTTTGTGGGTTTTGTGGGTTTCAGATTTGAAAATTTTAGCTCAAAACTTATGGTTTTGTGTCACCCACTTGCTAACCTTGTATTAGGAAAGCAACACGTCCAGTATACTTGCTCCATATATTACCTTTCGGTAAACTACCATCCAGTTGTGTGTTGAACAAGCAACTTTTAAGGCAATGTCTAATGACATGCTTTTGATTAAGGTCCACAACGTGTCGGATGCAATTCTATCATTTGTAGGAGTAATAACAATGATCACCCTATAGTTTTTCGGTCTGGCACAAGGTCTTGTCTTCGACCATGCTATGCAAGCACCGTTCTTACGGTTGACACCCGATTTGGTTCAGGTGACCTAATGAATTCTGATGAATTCTTAAGATTTTACGTTCAATGGTAATGAACGCATTGAAAATATGTTTTCAAAAAATAAATCGGTTTGTAGTTTTGATCAAAATATTTTCTCTTTCAAGCTCGAGTTTAGATATCATCGAATTCCATGAGTTTGTAATTCTCAATCTTTAAAGTCAATCTCAAAGATTGGGTAATATCAGGCTTAAATGCTGATTTTTGATCTTTTAAGGAGATTATCCTTTTCTGGGGGTCTGATTCATTAGTCTTATAAGCTAATTTGCACGGTGCCCCACCCCTATTGTACGAGATAGATCCTCTCATGGTTAGGATAAGTCTGACCACTTGGCGACCCTGTTTGATGCTGAGGTCCGTGGATTTCCAGCTGATTTTCGAGAAACCTTTTCAAAGTTTTTCGTAGACTCTACAACTGGTCTGGACGACAACTTCCTGACCTAAATCAAGAAGCCCGTGTCTTTTTCTCGGAAGACTTTACTTCCTTTTAAATTCCATTTATATTACAATAAACTGGGTAAAACTGATTAATATCGTTCAAAACAAAAGTATCTTCAATTATTTGTACAAAAATATGTGATATATGTTCTAAATAACTTGGTAAATTTTTCCCACACTTGGCTTTTATTTTTCTTTCTTTGCCTTTTTATTCTCTTCTATTCCATTTTAAATGAATTCAAACGTTTTGGGTTGTTTCTAAATTTATGTCCTTTTCGAGGTAACAATAATTTCGGTGTTAATACCTAGTTGTATCGTTCATAAATATGTATAAACGTGATTTTGAGTTCATTTAGTTGAAAATTTTTAAAAATTTTACTAGAAGTGGGTAGTCAGTATATAAGACTAGGGCTGTTCTTTATTATCAGAGAGCACTAGATTCTAATACAACTACTGCGTTACTAGTAAAATTTAACGGTGGCTATTAAACCAAGTGTATAAGTCAAAATTTTAAAACTGAAATAATTTAATCCCTTCCCACACTTAAGATCTTGCAATGCCCTCATTTGCAAGAAATCAGTAACAATTTAAATTATTGAGGGTGATTAGCGTAAAAAGATGATTAAGATTTACCAAAGTTTCCAAATATATTGTTCTTTGTTTGAATGATAAATGGTGCACATCATTTGTTCATTCCTGCAGTTGTTATATCACATTTGTTTTTCATCTTGTCGTCAAAATTAATAGCTTTTGCTGAACTTAATGACAGTCTTTGAAAGTGCGCTGTTTTACCCTGTTTTGTACATAAGATAAACTACAAACATATATATATTTTTGAAGTTGGGTATATCACCCCACGTTCAAAAATTTATAAAATCTAATATTTAAAACGTTAGAAAACTATTACAATAAAAAAATAGATATTAAAAGTAGTAATTACAAATCAAAAAATAAATAAGACTAAGAAAATTAGGGTTAATTCTGATTGTACCAGAAGGGGTTCCAAGGTTCGTGGTATATGTTTTGATACGCTTGAAATGGGTCATATGTAGGAAAAGGTGGTTGTGTATCGTCGGTCCATGGAGGAAAATAGGCCGGTTCAGTAGGAATTTAGTTCCTACCTTGAGATGATAAATAGGCTTTGATATATTCTTGATGATATTGCCAAGCCTGAAACTCACGTTGCATAGCCTGATTGTATGCACTTTGGGCCATTATTCTTTGTATATCTGTCGTTTGGTTTCCTCCACCCGCATTACCTTGCTCCTGATCTCGTTCTACCTGTGGATGCGTGCCATCATATGGTACTGCAGCGTTATATCATTTCTTTAAAACCTTTGCACCATGATACACGCGTAAATCAATTCTATCACGGGGTTCTGGTACTGCAACTAATAATCCCCCCTTACTTCTATCCACAAATAGATACTCAACAATTAAAGTAATGAAAATTCCACCTCCTATTATACTATTATTTCGCATACCCCTTACCATTACCGATAAGTAATAACCCACACAATAAGGTATGTTCACAATGCTCTGTGGGTCTCGAATACACATGAGGTAAAATAGATCATTTTCATTTACCTTTTCTTTATTCCTACCTCGTTGTGTAATCGAGTTTGCTAAGAACCTATGGATCACTCTTAGCTCAGCTTTATTAATATCAGTATAAGAGTAAGATCCACCACGAAATCGGTTATGGCTAGTCATTCTACTCCATATTCCATTCATATCAAAATTTTCATCAACCCTTCTACCATTAATTATTAACCTTTGACAATCAGCAGATGCTAGTTCCTCAGGCGTATATATACACAAAGCCCGAGCCATATCTAATAGAGACATATGGCGCATCACACCTCCTAATAAAAATCTAATAAAACTCTGATCAGTTAAGCTAGCTACCTGATCATTTATTTCAACAGTACATAACAATTCATATTGTGCAAATAGGTTATAGTAGCGAATGTTTTAAGTTTGTAAGTCGAAATTCTGTCCGTGTAACGCTACGCTATTAATACTCATTGTAAGTTATGTTCAACCTTTTTAAATTAATGTCTCATAGCTAAGTTATTATTATGTTATTATTATGAAATACTTGATGTGTTCAGAGGTGTATACGAAATACTATTATTTTTATTACGAAATACTATTAAATACGATACAATTTACACAAGTTACTTATTTATTTATTGAATGGATATACCTAAACCTTGCTACAACACTTATAGGCAGTGTACACAATCATAGAATAGTGTAGTTTTTAGTAAGTCCGGTTCGTTCCACAGGGATACAGCTGAGTTTAACGCTATATTTTTATTAACTATATTTGTATATATATATATATATATATATATATATATATATATATATATATATATATATATATATATATATATATATATATATATATATATATATATATATATATATATATATATATAAGTAGTATTATTATTATTATAAAGGGGGGTTTTACCGTTTAATAACCGGTTTGTCGATTTTAAGTCCTAATGCAAAATATTAAATATAACTTAATTTAAAGCGTAAAGTAAATGACGATAAATAAAAATGCGATAAAATAAAAGTACGATAATTAAAAGTGCAATAATTTAAAGTACGATAAATAAAATGACAATAAATAAAAGTGCGATGAGATATAAAATAAAGGAATTACGCTTATTTAAACTTCCGTAATCATGATGTTTGACGTGTTAATTTTAATTTATTACCAAGGGTTAATTGTCCTTTGTCCTAGATTATTCGATATGTCCATCTGGTTTTGTCTATAATAGTCTATCGGTCATAATTATAAAGTGCGAAAGTCTTCATCAAATTACCCTTATACCCGAAGTCAAATATTCTATCACACCCCCAGTTAGGGCCTGGGCGTAATGTGACTTAATATCGTATAAACCAACATATTATAATTATGAGAACAATACTAAATGATAAAAACGGATTTTATTAAGTACGCAGCGGAAAATGAAATGTCGTTACAAGAATTGAAATTACAATTAAGTAAATGTTTCAAATGCAATAATAATAAATGCGATATCACTTGATCCTAAGTCCAAGTAGCATCAAATAAGCAGTAAATAAGTAAGCTTGATCAATTGGCACCTGAGACAAAACATGCTAAAGTGTCAACCAAAAAAGGTTGAGTGAATTTCATAGGTTTAACAAATATGTTTGACCTTTGTTTTAGACCACAAGGTTTAGTTTATAAAGTTGATCTCGAAGATCAAAAATTTATGACAATTCGTGATATTTAGACTAAACGTTCAAGTTTGCCCCAATGAAAAGTTGTGCTGTCCTTGTCGGTTTAATTTCATTATTAAGTAATACAATGACTTGGTCAAATGTATCGGGGATGTTACTCTCGATAGGCCTACCCCCAATAATTAAGAATGCATTTAACGAGCAATTAAAAATATCACTGTAGGGACTTGGTTGGACATAGCCAGGTATAGCATAGTTTAACAGTTGGTACTTGTGTCTAAATTGTAAATAGTAAAAGTAGCATGTGTCTTACCCCAGTAAGTTAAAATAAATTACTAGCAATAAAGAGTGGGGCTATGAGTTCACCTTAGTAAGTAGAAGAGAGAGTTGTTATTCCTTGGAATAGAAAGTTTGGATGGATGAGCAGAAAGTCAACCTATTGACATTTAAGAGTAGTTAAATGTTTTGCCCAAATTTAAGTTTAAGTATGCAAGTGTTTAAGTATAGTTCGTTTTACTAAGTTCCATTCCTAGTAAGTTTCTACTTTTAGCAAGTTTCCATTTTTAGTAGTTTCCACTTTTAGTAAGTTAGTGTCAAACACTAGTAAGTTGTCCTTAATAAGTCTACCACCTATTAGGTGTGAAGATAACTAAGTGTATGATTACTATAGTCGGGTTTGACATTGTGCATCATACCGGACGAAATTTTCTTTAACAGGTGGGTAATGTAACGACCCTGGATTTTCCTACTTATATTATTAATATTTGTTATTAATACTTGCGCTTTAATAAATGTATTCTTATACATTTTACTTGTTACTGTATTTGACTTTAAATGTCCCGACTTGTCATTTCGACGCGTGCTTTTCACGAATAATATTTCGAATATTATTTACGTTCATGATTAATTATTATTAATTATTTCTAATTAACTAGTGTAAGTAGTTAATTACTTGGGCTTTTATTTAATTGTTACATACTTGGACTTGGGCTTATATTATTGGACTTGGAAGCCCACCCTACTTTTCTTAATGGACTACTAGTAAGCCCACTTTTATGCTAGTGATTTATTAATGATAAGCGAGGTTAATTAAGTTAATGAGGAGACAAATGTTGCAAACATGCTTACACCTCTTTCCCATGCATTTAACTTATACACTTTCCTAGCAAACAACATCTTCCCACACATGAAAGCACCACATTGACTTCCCCTTTTTCACCTTGGCCGACGGTTTGTGTAGGGGTGAAGGGAGTTCCATTTTCAATTTTTTTTGTTACTTATTTGCTAGTATTCTACTTCATTTTACACACACTTCATACTTACACTTTCTTTCACTCTAACTTTTCTCTTAAATTGTAAGTAACACATCTTTTTTCTTTCTTCTCTTTCTCCTTTGAAAAACCGATTACTAGCATATGTATCATCATCATTTGCTTGTTACTTGTTTGTTGTTGTTAGTTGTTAAAGATCAAACTTGTTAGTTTGTATCTTCATAAATCTTGTTTCCTTCCATCCTTTATTTGATGAGAGGTCAAGAACAAGAATCTAAGTTCTATAACTTATGGTTCTACACTTAAAATGTTATAAAGATCTAAAGTTCATAAGCTTTAAGATCTTACTTGTGTTCATGTTTTGTAAACTTAAGGTTTATTTTCTTAAGATCCAAGCTTTGGCTTGAATCTTCTTAAGTATGAACAAATATGAACTTAATACTTGTAACTTTAGTTTACTTCTTTCTTTTGTAAGTATTTTAAATTTGTGATGTTATTATTTTGGTCAAGTATTACTAGTTAAACTTGATCTCATTTTTCTTGAAACTAAAGTAAAACTTTGTAAGTTCAAGAACATGGAAGTTCAACTTTCTAGTTATAACTTCATACACTTATGTTGGATTTAAATTTCTATAGCTTATGGTCTTTCAATTTTGTCTAAAACAAGAGCTCATAAGCTTACATACATTTTCAAGATGAAAATCTAAGTTTCATAACTTATGGTTTCATTAAAGTAAAGATCCAAGTTCTATAACTTAGGGTTTAACTTAAGAACACTAGATCTAGACTTTCTAGTCTAGGATCTTTAAGATCTAACTAAGATCTATGTTATACAACTTAAGATCTTGTTTATTTAGTATACTTTCAAGTTTATAGCTTAATATTATTATTAGAACTCATGTATGTGTCGGATCTAAGATCTTGATGTAACTTTGGTTCATCAACCTTCATACAACTCTTAAGTGAGTTGTGCTACATATCTTAGACTTACACTAGTGTCATGACGGTCAAAACTTGGTAAAGATGATGCAAACACACCAAAGAGTTGTACACTTGAAGCTATAAGTATCAAGGATGAGAACCGTGATGAGCATCAAGCACCAAGAACCCACCAGAACACATTGCTTGCTGTTTTATGGGTCTGATCAATAACCTGGGATACTGTAAATTTGATTTCAAGTTAGTTTGGTTCGATTAGATGATTTTACATTTAGGCCTCGTCTTAATCCGAGTTACGGTTTAGGATTTATGGCCTTCCGAAAGTCACTACACCCTTTTAACGTTGTGCTGAAATTTCTGACCTACTCGCACTTAAACTGTCACCACGGTCAAACGAAGACGAGTTTGGTTCTGGAAATTGGTCATCAACTAGGGGATTCATATACGGAGCCATGGCCACTGGTCCCACCTCATTTCAGTTTTTATAGAGATCATGGCGGCTGAACGAATCAGCCTTTGTTTTGAACTCTATTCTTGATTGAAACTTACTTTGCACTTTTTGATTAATGATGAATGATGATTATACTTAAGACCTAATTTACATACTTTTAAACCTTCGGGAATGATTTACTGACTTAGTAAATTTTGGCTTAGGTTGAGGACCTTTCGGAACAACTACTTGCTTACTTATCTCGTACCGACTTTACTACTTTCCCGATGTCTTTCCGGAAGAATTGTCTGGATTACCGCCATCAAGAGCAGTGGAGTTTCAGATCGATTTAGTGCCAGGAGCTGCACCTGTAGCTAACGAACCTTATCGACTCACACCTTTTGAAATGCAAGAGTTGCAGAGCCAACTACAAGAACTGCTAGACCGTGGATTTATCCAACCAAGTTCATCACCTTGGGGCGCACCTGTTTTATTTGTGAAGAAGAAGGACGGATCTTTTAGCATGTGTATCGACTACCACGAACTCAATAAACTGACGATCAAGAATCGATATCCCCTTTCCCGAATTGACGATCTTTTCGATCAGCTGCAACGATCAAGCGTTTACTCTAAGATCGCTTTGCGATCCGGTTATCACCAGTTGAGGGTGAAAGAGAGTGATGTGATGAAAACTGCGTTCAAAACCCGTTATGGTCATTATGAGTTTCTCATGATGCCATTCAGTTTAACCAAAGCACCTGCCGTGTTTATGGATCTCATGAATCGTGTATGCAAGCCATACCTGGATAAGTTCGTTATCGTCTTCATAGATGATATCCTCATCTACTCCAAAATCGAAAAAGAACATGAGCAACATCTTCGACTAGTGCTTGAACTCTTGAGACAAGAGCAACTTTATGCCAAATTCTCCAAGTGTGAGTTTTGGTTGAAGGAAGTCCAATTCCTGGGTCATATTGTGAAAGATCAAAGTATCAAAGTTGATCCCACAAATATTGAAGCTATCAACAAGTGGGAAACCCCCACTACTCCGACTCATATTCGCCAATTTTTAGGTCTCGCCGGTTACTACCGAAGATTTATTGAAGTTTTCTCTCTAATTGCGCTTCCTTTGACCGCGCTGACTCACAAAGGGAAGAAGTTCGTTTGGGAAACTGAACAAGAATCAGCATTTCAAACCTTGAAGCAGAAGTTAACCACCGCACCTATCTTATCACTTCCTGAAGGCAGTGACGATTTCGTCGTATATTGTGATGCCTCGAAAAATGGTTTTAGTTACGTATTGATGCAAAGAAAGAAGGTCATTGCTTATGCTTCTTGTCAACTGAAGATTCACGAGCGAAACTACACTACTCACGATCTCGAACTTGGAGCCGTTGTCTTTGCGCTCAAATTGTGGAGACACTATCTGATAGTGCTCCAAATGAACATATATTTAGTAGCAATATCCTTCCAATATGTAAAGCTTTTAGTTGAAATTGTTCTATTTTTATGTAATATTCGTTTAAATAAATAAGTACGAAAACAAAAGGCGAAAATGAAGATTTGAAGACGCAAACGTCCAAAAAGCTCAAATGTACAAGATATAGTCCAAGTGGTTTAATTTATTGATAAGAAACGTCTAAAAATGACAAGAACGCAAGTCGCGATACGCAAATTACACGATATTAAAATATACGAAAAGACGTCCGAAAAACCGAAACTGAGACATAAACCGGGCGTAAACGTACGAAACAACGGAGCCAAAATTATGAGTCAACTATGCACATAAATATAATATAATATTTAAATAATTATATAAATTATTTATATAATATATTTATATTTATAATATATCGACAAGTAAAAATCCAAAAGTTGGTGAGCTGGCCCAGGGAACTCCGCACTCGCGGAGCAAATTGCCTACAAAACTCCGCACTCGCGGAGCAGCCAAAATCAGAATTTACCTATAAAACGCACGAGCTTCTGCTGAGTTCTCTACACCAATTCAATTACTCTCTATCTCTGTAATATATATATATATATATATATATATATATATATATATAATATAATATAAATTAGTTTAGTTTTATATTAGTTAGTTTAGGTAATGTAACGGTTATTTTACGGGTTTTGAAGTCGAAGTTTTGCCCGTGTAACACTACGCGATAAATAATCAATGTAAGCTATGTTCTCCTTTTTAAATTAATGTCTCGTACTTAAGTTATTATTATGCTTATTTAAGCCAAAATAATCATGATGTTGGACTAAATATTAAAGACGGGATTATTGGGCTTTGGACCATAATTGGGGTTTGGACAAAAGAATGACACCTGTGGAAATGAGACTATGGGTTATTAATGGACTTTATATTTGATTAATATAGAGATTTACAATTTGACGTAGTTATATATAACCACATACGCTTGATCGGGTACGGTAGGCGGGATATTTATAAATACTAATAATTGTTCATTTGACCGGACACGGGGAATGGATTAATAATCAATGGACTCATTAAAACAGGGGTGGATTACATACAAGGGTAATTGGCGTAATTGTTAATAGAGTATTAAAACCTTGGATTACACGCAGTCGATAACCTGGTGTAATCATTAAACAAAGTATTAAGACCTTATTACGGTTTAAATCCCCAATTAGTTGGAATATTTAACTTCGGGTATAAGGTTAATTTGGCGAAGACCCTCGCACTTTATAATTATGACCGATGGACTATTATGGACAAAACCAGATGGACTTATCGAATAATTCAGGACAAAGGAAAATTAACCCAGGGTAATAAATTAAAACGTCAAACATCATGATTACGGAAGTTTAATTAAGCATAATTCCTTTATTTTATTTCTTATCGCATTTTAATTTTCGCTACTTTAATTATCGTCATTTATATTTTGCATTAGGTTTTAATTGTGACTTAAAATATAAAATCGACAAACCGGTCATTAAACGGTAAACCCCCTTTTATATATTATTACTATATATAATATATTTTGTACAAATATAATTGTTTAAAAATATAGTGTAAAATAAGTCGTCTCCCTGTGGAACGAACCGGACTTACTAAAAACTATACTACTCTACGATTAGGTACACTGCCTATAGTGTTGTAGCAAGGTTTAGGTATATCCCATCTGTAAATAAATAATTAAAACTTGTGTAATTTGTAACGTATTTCGTATTAAAAATATATAGTATTTCGTACCCCACCTAGCACACATCACTATCTTTATGGAACTAAAAGTACTATCTTCACCGACCACAAAAGCCTCCAACACATATTCGATCAGAAACAACTAAACATGAGACAGCGACGATGGATCGAGACGCTGAACAACTACGATTGCGAACTTCGTTACCATCCTGGCAAGGAGAATGTTGTAGTCGACGCTTTAAACCGAAAGGATAGGATGGCACCTCTTCATGTTCGGGCCTTGAACATCACCATTCATTCGAATCTAAACAGCCAAATCCGAGTAGCCCAAGATGAGGCTCTCAAAGAGGATAATATTTCTCATGAACACCTGAACATTCTCATCTCTCGATTCGAGGTTAAGGAGACTGGACTCCGATACTTCGCCGGAAGAATTTGGGTGCCTAGTTATGGGGATTTGCGAAACCTCATTCTGGAAGAAGCCCACAAGTCAAGTTATTCGATTCATCCCGGAGCCGGTAAAACGTACCACGATCTCAAGGAACAGTATTGGTGGCTTAATCTTAAGAAGGATGTTGCAACCTATGTTGGGAAGTGTTTGACTTGCTCAAAAGTTAAGGCCAAACATCAGAGGCCCTCTGGGTTACTTCAGCAACCGAAAATCCCGCAATGGAAGTGGGAAAGGATAACAATGGACTTCATCATGAAACTACCAAAGACGGTGGGCGGATACGATACCATCTGGGTTATTGTTGACCGTCTTACCAAATCTGCACACTTCTTAGCCATGAAAGAAATGGATACGATGGAGAAACTCGCTCAACTATACATAAAGGAAATTGTATCTCGTCATGGTGTGCCCTTATCGATTATTTCAGACCGAGATGCCCGTTTTGCTTCCAGATTTTGGCGTTCTTTGCAAGAAGCCTTGGGGACTTGTCTCGACATGAGTACTGCGTATCACCCACAGACCGACGGACAAAGCGAACGCACAATTCAGACTTTGGAGGACATGTTGCGTGCTTATGTTATTGATTTCGGAAAGGCTTGGGAAAGGCATTTGCTGCTAGCCAAATTCTCTTACAACAACAGTTATCATTTGAGTATTAATGCAGCACCTTTTGAAGCATTGTATGGTCAAAAATGTCGTTCTCCTATTTGTTGGGCTGAAGTGGGCGAAAAGCAAATCACCGGACCCGAGTTAGTCCATGAAACAACCGAGAATATTGTCCAAATTCAAGCGAGACTCAAGACGGCCCGTGATCACTAAAAGAGTTATGCCGACCTTAAATGTAAAGACTTCGAATTCAACGTGGGTGACCGTGTAATGTTGAAAGTCGCACCTTGGAAAGGTGTGATTCGTTTTGGAAAACGTGGAAAGTTAAACCCGCGATACATTGGTCCTTTTGAAATCTTGGAGCGTGCTGGACCCGTTGCTTACCGTTTGGATCTTCCGACTCAATTGAGCTCAGTTCATCCTACCTTCCACGTATCAAATTTGAAGAAGTGTCTTGCTGAACCAGAACTTATAATACCACTGGAAGAACTTACGATTGATGACAAACTCCACTTCGTGGAAGAACCCGTCAAAATTATGGACCGTGAGGTCAAAACTTTGAAATGCAACAAGATTCCAATCGTCCAAGTACGATGAAATGCCAAACGAGGACCTGAGTTTACCTGGGAACGAGAGGATCAAATGATACAGAAGTATTCTCACCTTTTCCTAACTCCTCCATCTACCTCAGTTTAAACTTTCGGGATGAAATTTTCTTTAACATGTGGGTAATGTAACGACCCTGGATTTTCCAACTTATATTATTAATATTTGTTATTAATACTTGCGCTTTAATAAATGTATTCTTATACATTTTACTTGTTACCGTATTTGACTTTAAATGTCCTGACTTGTCATTTCGACGCGTGCTTTTCACGAATAATATTTCGAATATTATTTACGTACATGATTAATTATTATTAATTATTTCTAATTAACTAGTGTAAGTAGTTAATTACTTGGGATTTTATTTAATTGTTACATACTTGGACTTGGGCTTATATTATTGGACTTGGAAGCCCACCCTACTTTTCTTAATGGACTACTAGTAAGCCCACTTTTATACTAATGATTTATTAATGATAAGCAAGGTTAATTAAGTTAATCAGGAGACAAATGTTGCAAGCATGCTTACACCTCTTTCCCATGCATTTAACTTATACACTTTCCTAGCAAACAACATCTTCCCACACATGAAAGCACCACATTGACTTCCCCTTTTTGAGACCTTGGCCGACGGTTTGTGTAGGGGTGAAGGGAGTTCCATTTTCAATTTTTTTTGTTACTTATTTGCTAGTATTCTACTTCATTTTACACACACTTCATACTTACACTTTCTTTCACTCTAACTTTTCTCTTAAATTGTAAGTAACACATCTTTTTTCTTTCTTCTCTTTTTCCTTTGAAAAACCGATTACTAGCACATGTATCATCATCATTTGCTTGTTACTTGTTTGTTGTTGTTTGTTGTTAAAGATCAAACTTGTTAGTTTGTATCTTCATAAATCTTGTTTCCTTCCATACTTTATTTGATGAGAAGTCAAGAACAAGAATCTAAGTTCTATAAGTTATGATTCTACACTTAAAATGTTATAAAGATCTAAAGTTCATAAGCTTTAAGATCTTACTTGTGTTCATGTTTTGTAAACTTAAGTTTTATTTTCATAAGATCCAAGTTTGGCTTGAATCTTCTTAAGTATGAACAAACATGAACTTAATACTTGTAACTTTAGTTTACTTCTTTCTTTTGTAAGTATTTTAAATTTGTGATGTTATTATTTTGGTCAAGTATTACTAGTTAAACTTGATCTCATTTTTCTTGAAACTAAAGTTAAACTTTGTAAGTTCAAGAACATGGAAGTTCAACTTTCTAGTTATAACTTCATACACTTATGTTGGATTTAAGTTTCTATAGCTTATGGTCTTTCAATTTTGTCTAAAACAAGAGCTCATAAGCTTACATACATTTTCAAGATGAAAATCTAAGTTTCATAACTTATGGTTTCATTAAAGTAAAGATCCAAGTTCTATAACTTAGGGTTTAACTTAAGAACACTAGATCTAGACTTTCTAGTCTAGGATCTTTAAGATCTAACTAAGATCTAAGTTCTACAACTTAAGATCTTGTTTATTTAGTTTACTTTCAAGTTTATAGCTTAATATTATTATTAGAACTCATGTATGTGTCGAATCTAAGATCTTGATGTAACTTTGGTTCATCAACCTTCATACAACTCTTAAGTGAGTTGTGCTACATATCTTAGACTTACACTAGTGTCATGATGGTCAAAACTTGGTAAAGATGATGTAAACACACCAACGAGTTATACACTTGAAGCTATAAGCATCAAGGATGAGAACCGTGATGAGCATCAAGCACCAAGAACCCACCGGAACACTTTGCTTGCTATTTTCTGGCTCTGATCATTAACCTGGGCTACTGGAAAATTTGATTTCCAGTTATTTCGGTTCGAGTATATGATTTTCCATTTAGGCCTCGTCTTAATTCGAGTTACGGTTTGGGATTTATGGCCTTCCGAAAGTCACTACACCCTTTTAACGTTGTGCTAAAATTTCTGACCTACTCGCACTTAAACCGTCGTCACAGTTAGAAGAAGACAATTTTGGTTCTGGAAATTGGTTAGCCACTAGGGGACTCATATATGGATCCATGGCCACTGGTCTCACCTCATTTCAGTTTGTATAGAGGTCGTGGCGTCTGAACGAAGTCAGCCTTTGTTTTGAACTCTATTCTTGATTGAAACTTACTTTGCACTTTTTGATTAATGATGAATGATGATGATACTTAAGACCTAATTTACATACTTTTAAACCTTCGGGAACGAATTACTGACTTAGTAACTTTTGACTTAGGTTTAGGACCTTTCGGACCAACTACTTGCTTACTTATCTCGTACCGACTTTACTACTTTTCACTGTGAGTTATAGCATCCCTTTTTACTTTAACTATTTTGGGAACTGTGAATACATGCGCATTTTACGTTTTACATACTAGGCATGAGTACTTAAACTTGATATATGTGTGGGTTATACAACGACATAAACTTTCCCCTTAGCTCGGTAACGTTTAGTCATTGGTCTTTGAACCGATGAACGCGAATCTTAGATATGGATCCATAGGGTTTGACATCCCCACTTGGGCTAGTAGCGCTAGCATTTAATGGGTGTTTAATACTTCGTAAACTTACGCACTCACCAAGTGTACTTTTAGGGGGTGATATTACGTTAAGTTAGTTACCAAGTAGCCACGGTTGAACATATACTTTTCATACTGTTTTGAATACTGAAATCTCGTGGCCTACCTTACATTATTGTTATACTTAAAATATAGCTCACCAACATTCGTGTTGATGTTTTTAAGCATGTTTTCTCAGGTTCTTAGAGGTTTGATTGCTTCCGCTGTAGTTGTATTGCTGTGTAGACACCCGCTGCTTCTGTTAGAGATGTCTCCACATGAAACCTTTATTTTGCATTCAAACTATGTTACTTTTGAAACAATGAATTTGTAATGACCATTGGGTCACGTACTATTATTATTGCCTTCTATTCATAGAAGCACACTTTCGCATGTTAAACATTTGACGTTGGTTATGACGTCACCTTTTCTTGTGAATGCAAACTTATTTTAAAACAGCATATAGTGTTTGACCTTGTAATGATCCTGTTGTTGATGATCCGTACACGTTAATTTTGTATGGGGCATCACATTTGGTATCAGAGCATTGGTTGTAGGGAATTAGGTTGCGTTAGTGAGTTTAGACCGGACCGAGTAGGATTCACTAATAGGACTAATCTACAACTTGCTAGTTTACTTGTTTCTGCAGAACTTGTTGCATGCTGCTGCTTACTTTTACTACTATATGCCGTATACTGCTACTTGCTTTCACTACTGCATGCTACTATCTGCTTTTGATTGCATGATACTTGTCAATATTGCCATGCTATTTACAGCTATAGATGATCTAGACTGTCGTAGTTACTTTGCCTAATACGTGCTTGCTATATGACTTACTGACATGGAAAAAGTTATTTTTCCTTGTTCAGATGTCGGATATCCCGCCCATCATCATTGACTTGGACAATGACTCAGATTCATCTGCCGCCTCGCCTGCAACTGCTGCCGACTCACAAATCCCGTCATCGCTACCCTCCAGTGACTCTGGTGATTCATCCTCTGGGGACAGTAGCCACGCACCTGACCTGATGATCATCTCCGACGGAGACGAGGAGCCAGAGGAGATTCTAGCTCCACCTAACCCAGGACTCCCGGAGCCACAGCACCATTCCGGTGGTGCTGTGATTCCTGGGGAAAATAGGGATGGTCCTTTCCGTAATGAGTGAGGACATTAGGTCAGACGCCTTCTTGATGGACGTATCGTGCCGATCCTGCCTTGCAGATACCGACTGATGACCACTGGTCGAGCAGATCCACCCTCAGATGATTCAGACGACTCATCATCCGATGACTTCAGCGAGGATGATTCCGACGAGGATTCCGACGAGGACCCTGAGGAGACGCCCGCTTAGCCGCCCTCTACCCCACCGAAGAAGCGGTATCATTTTGATGGTACTGTTATTCCAGGGGTTAACGGAGGTAGGTCGTTTGTTAACGCACATGGACTGAAGGTTAGAGTTACCACCCGTAAGCGGGTTGTGCCTTACCCTGCCGATACATTCGT